>NC_056669.1:60815000-60987500 GCF_018350195.1 Panthera tigris | reverse complement strand
CACCCAAAACAGAAACCCTATGCCTCTGAGCAATAATTCCCCACTCCCTTGCTAACCTCTAACCTACTTTATATTTCTATGAATTTGTTTACTTGTAGAGGTGGAATCATATAATATTTATGTTTTTTGTCTGGCTTATTTCGCTGAATATAAGTTTTTCAAAGGTCATGCATGTTGTAGCATGTTTTTATCCTTCATTCCTTTATACTGATGCATAATGTTCCTGATATATATATATATATATATATATATATATATATACACATATAAATATATACACACACACAAACACACACATCTGTGTGTGTGTTTGTGTGTGTGTGTGTGTGTGTGTGTGTGTATACATCGTTTTGTACATTCATCTATGGATGTGCAGTTTGGTTGCTTCCACCATTTGCCTACTGTAAATAATGCTGTAATGAACATCCATGTACAAGTATGTCTTTGAATACCTGTTTTTAATTTGGTGGTACATACTCAGGAGTGGAATTACTGCATTACATGTAATTCTGCCTGAGTTTTTAAGAAACTGCAAACTGTTTTCCACAGAATGTGCACCATTTTTCATTTCCTCCACAATGTATGATGGTTCCAATGTTCCCTATTTTGTCAAAACTTGTTAGTGTTTTAATTTTTTAACTGTGTTTTACATTTCCTTATTTATTTTTGAGAGATTGAGAGAGACAGAGCACAAGCGGGGGATGGGCAGAGAGGGAAGGAGACACAGAATCCAAAGCAGGCTCCAGGCTCCAAGCCAACAGCACAGAGCCTGACCTGGGGCTGGAACTCACAAACCGCAAGATCATAATCTGAGCCGAAATCGGACACTCAACTGACCGAGCCACCCACCGAGCCACCCAGGCACCCCTAGTTTTTAAATTTTTAAAAAAATTATACACATTTTAGTGATGTGAAGTGGTGTCTTATTGTGGTTTTGATTTTTATTTCATGTGCTATTGGCATTTGCATATTTTCTTTAGAGGATTAATTATTTAATTCCTTTGCCTATTTTTAAATTCGGTTGTTTATCTTTTTGGTTTTGAGTTGTTTGAGTTCTCTGTATATTCTGGGTATTAATCCCTTATTAGATATATAATTTGCAAATCCCGTTTTGTAGCTTATCATTTCACTTTTTGTTAATGTCATTTGATAATGTTGAAATTTTAATTTTGATGAAGTCCATTTATCTATGTTTTTTATTTTTATCCTCAGGCTTGGGTGTGGCATTTGAGAATCTATTGTTCAATCCAAGGTCATGAAAATGTACCTCTATGTTTTTTCCCAAGAATTTTATGATTGTAACTTTTATATTTGTGTCATTGCTCTATTTTTATGCATTCTGAGTTGTAGTGTTTATGTAAAAGAAGAAACATAAAAATTAGACAGAAAAATACAAAAAATTACTTGACCAATTAGATACGAACTTATGTATTATAAAATCAGATACTTGCAGCACTGTGACTCTGACAAAATAGGCATTGGATCCAAAAGCAGGATACAGAATCAAGATATAGACCTACATTTACATAAAGATTTAAAATGAGACCTATAGTTGCTCAAAATAGTTGAGGAAACACCAGGCTATCCATTAACACATGTGTTAAACGTGGTTTCTACATTTGTGAATAACTAAATGAAATCCTTAGTCACCCAAGTCCCCAAAACAAATTCCAGATGGAGTTAAACTTCTCTCCTTTCTCCTTGTTCTTTCTGTCAACTCTATTAAAATCTCTGTCCCATTTTCACTCACCAACTCTATCTCAAGCCTGATCTTGAATTCCACCTCTGGCTCCTAACCTTAACACCCAAGGCTCTGCTACTGATGAGTAGAATTTTAGTGTTCATGAACTTGTTCCCAGATAAAGAATCCTCGCCTTAAACTCCATCCTCGCCATCATATTCAGCCTGTGAGACCCTAATGGCTTTGGTGTTGCTCTCAGCTTTGGCCCCGGGTTCCAGCAGGAGACACCTACCCTCCTACAAAATATAGAGAAGGTTTCACCATCATCCATGGAGAGTAGGGGGAGAAAGAGTGAACTGGTAAGTTAAATAAGGGCATTGGAAAATTCTAAAAACTGGGAGAAACTACCCTCCTTTTCTAAGAGACTTAATTGTTTCTTTTATTTCCTGTGTTGAGTATTTACTGTTCCAAATATAATGGTAAACAATTTACATACATTATCTTATATAAGTATTATTTGTTTATGTCAAATACTTGGATCTCAGATAACTTAAGTGGTTCTCCCAAGGTCACAAGTCATTAAGTGTTAGAACCATGAACTCTCTTTATCACTGTGCTACATTACTTTTGCTACTTCCATCACTCTTGCACAAACTGCAGAAAGTTACCAGATCCTTCCATCTTCCATTTCCACAGGAAGCTATCATTTCTATGCTTATTATCACCACCTTCACTGCCATAAATGACCCTGTGGAGATTTCTGTCAATGCCTTTTTTGTTTGGCATGTGGCCCATGTAGAAACACTCTGCCCGGCATCTAAACACATTTCTCTCCCACACAGTGTGCTTTACATGTGTCCTTGTTTCAGAAATACATTTTCCATGTCTTTTGTAAGGAAATATCTTACATATGATATCAAGAGCTTGACATTTGACATACAATAACTGACCAGAGATTGATATTCTCCAGTCCCCATGTGTTTCCATGTATCTTCAAATGAAGTCTCGCCATGACATTTCGATGGTTCCACTGAGTGCACACCTGCAACCTTCAGCCTTGTTGGCACTCCAGGGAAGAGGCAGAACACGTTTGGATATCTATCCCTTTCTGCCTGGTGTACATCATCGTTGTCCTAGGAAATGGCATCATTCTTTCCATCATCCGGATTGACCCTGCTTTGCACCAACCCATGTACCCCTTTCTGGCCATGCTGGCCGTTGTTGAACTTGGTGTCTCTATGAAGTATGGTACTCATGTTCCCACTGCTCTTCCCCCTGAAAGGTCTGCTTTTCTGGGGCTACAACACCCTCACACACTCTTACTGTCTCCATTCAGATCTAATCAAATTGCCCTGTGGAGACATCCGCCCCAATAGCATCCTGGGTCTGTTTGTCATTACCTCCACACTTGGGCTGGACTCCTTGTTCCTTGTTCCTTAGGTGTTGATTCTTCATAGGGTACTGGGAGTAGCTTCTGGCGCTGGGAAGTGGAGGGCACTCAACACGTGTGTCACACGTCTGTGCTGTTCTTGTGTACTATGTGCCCATGTTCAGCTTCTCCTTGCTGCATCCTTTTGGGTGTCGATTAGCTCCACTCCTCCAATCTGTCATGGCCAATGCCTACATGTTCTTCCCACCTGTGGTCAGTCGGATCGTCCATAGTATTATACTCGGGAAATTTGCAATAGCATTGTCCGTACACTGACTAGAAACTGGGATGAGGTCTAATCAAGACAGATAATACGCTAAGAACATAGGAACTTACATCAGGTCTTATTGGCTGGATATGAGCTCTGCAATTGGAAAAATTCCATAGTTTATTATTGCTTATGAATAAGCTACAAGGTTTAGTAGATGGAGAAAGTAAAGTAGCCTCACCTTTCTCCCTGAAAATAGAGAATGTCATTACTTTGATGTAAGCTTTTAGAAGGAGGCATGGGCCATGAGATTTTTCCTGGTGAGGACATCATTTCACTATTCAATCTTAATTAAATACTTGATTCCTTTGTTAAGGAATATTAACTATTAAATACTTGATTCCTTTGTTTGCTATTAAATACTTGATTCCTTTGTTTTTATTCCCCGAGTGATAGGCAGATTGGGTCCTGGGGATGTTTTTGTTTCCAAGTACATGCAACTTAGGGATACATATTTGTGAGTGGAAAAGAATCAGGACAAAAAAGAGTGTGTGTTATTATTATAATGGGTGTATTGCGACAGTGATTACTTCTGATGGATGTAGAGGTGACCGAATGACTGGGGAACCACATGAGAACATTTGCCAGAAGATGGAAATGCCATACGTATGTTAGGATTGTAAGCTACATGGTTGTATTCACTTGTCAAATTGGTACAGCTAAGATTTGCACACTTCCATGAATGTCAATTTTACTTCTAACCCTCTAAATAATAATAATGATGACGATAATATTACTAACAATAATTATTGGGATAGATATGGTGCGAGTAGGGAAGATAAAAGAATGGTATAATGTTGATAATTATTGAACCCGGTGACGGGTAGA
The DNA here is from genome assembly GCF_018350195.1 of Panthera tigris. Taxonomy (NCBI): domain Eukaryota; kingdom Metazoa; phylum Chordata; class Mammalia; order Carnivora; family Felidae; genus Panthera; species Panthera tigris. Next base: position 60,983,294 of record NC_056669.1, on the reverse strand, counting down.
TGGAATCTCATTATAATGCTTGTTTTGTGCCTGTTTAAAGTTTTTGTAAGTAAACAACTTGAAAACACACTAATTGTGCTGATACTAAATATTCACTGAGTGTGTGCCCTGAAGCAGTGACACCTTTCAACTGGTACCTTATGAAGTGATTTACAGAGATGAAAATTATTTAATACACAGAACAAATATTTGCAGTCAAAACTATTTGACTTTAAGAAACCATTTTGTTTTTAATTAGCTAATGGGTAGAAAAAACAGTGACCTGAAAACAGTGGTTTCAGCAGGAAATGACTAAAATATGTAAGCCTCTACTTTTTTCATAGCTCTGGTAGACACCAATCTTCCGGTAGTAGACATTAGGAGACCTGCTTTTGATCAACAGGAAGGGAGGGAGGGAAGGAACTATTTGAGATAAACTTCCTAGACAGGTCTGCAGACTCACCTTTTTTCCTACATGGTTGTGACTTTCCACAAACTAGAATGAATATTCTTATAAACTAGAGCCTTGAAGAATTACTGAGTATCAAGGTCTTTGTCTTAGAACAAGTGATAAGTATATAAGTTGATGGGTGGCATTATGTATATAATTTTTTCTGCTTTTATATAATTCATTCAATTTATTGAGTTTTCTTCCATTTTGTATATATCTGTCTTTGAAAGTGCTCAATGCACAGCAATCACCAAAATGGACAAGGATATTTTTTGGACCCAGTTCTTAATTCTTCCAGATATTTTCAGAAGCCATCCCACAGCAATAATTAGTGGCAATCTCCATGACAATCCTGTTAACTAGTTAGTATTATGATTCTCATTACATAATTGAAGAAACTCAAAGAATTTATGCAAATTTATTAAAGTCACACAGTGAAAAGGTGGTACTTGCAAGAAGGAAGTCTGCAATGTGATGTTGGATGATTGAATTAAATATACTTAAGTCCCCCAGGGCACCTGGGTGGCTCATTTCATTAAGCCTCTGACTTCAGCTCAGGTCCTGATCTCCCACTCTGAGTTTAACCCTTTGCTGGCCTTTATGCTGACAGCATGGAGCCTGGAGCCTTCTTTGAGTTCTGTGTCTCTCCCTCTCTCTGCCTCTCCCCTGCTCATGCTTTGTCTGTCTGTCTGTGTCTCTCTCTCAAAAATAAACATTGAAAAAATTTTAAATAGGTATACTTATATCCATATTCTAGCTATTTTGCTCTTAATATAAATGGGACATTGTGTTCTGACCTGTTTGAATTCAATTTACTCATTTATAAATGGGGGATAAAATACAGTTTAGTTTTGATGCTTTGAAGATTAAAGGCAATGATCTAAATAAAGCAATTGCACTGTTCCTGGTAGAATTTCCTCAATAACTACTTAGATTTTATTAATCATTCCTTTCCCATGAAATCTGATAGAAATGTGTGAAATCACCCCACTAATTTCATGCTGCCTGCTAGTAGCTCTGTATACGGATTTTAAGTTCAAAAACATCACTCAAGTTTTTCCCCAAAATACTGATTCGTATTCATGATGAAGAATAATACATCAATCTTGCAATCCAGGTTTTTAGCAGAGTAAAGTCAATTAAATCAATTTCCTGTCCATCCTTTAAGAAAGCTACAGTAATTAAGAGACTCATATTGCCAAAATCACTGCTAAATCATGTGGAATACAGAGCTAAGAAATTAAGGTCTTCATATGGGGTCAATTGAAATCATAAATAATATCATGGCTGTTCAACAGAGAAAGAAGTTTTCTCTGCAAATAATGCTGATATCTATATCCATACAATATCAACCTTTTTACTATACAACAGTTAACTTGAAATGGTTTATAAATTTAATGAAATATCGAAAATGATAAAATTGCTAGAAGAAACAGGAACTTTTTAAAAAAATTTAATATTTATTTATTTTTGACAGTGAGAGTGAGAGCAAGAGAGCAAGAGCTAGAGGGAGAGAAAGAGTGGGGGAGGGGCAGGGAGAGGGAGACACAGACTCTAAAGCAGGCTCCAGGCTCTGAGCTGTCAAGACAGAGCCTGACTCCGGGCTCGAACCCAAGAACTGGATCATGACCTGAACTGAAGACGGACACTTAACAGACTGAGCCAACCAGGCACCCCCAACCAGAACATTTTCAAATGATGATCCTTTAAAGATGATTCATTAGCCTAGCCCCCACAACCCTTACAACTGTAGGAAAAAGGAAAGTATATCTATCAAAGTAAAGTCAGTAGAAGAGAGGAAGAAAAAGGAAACAAAAGTATAATAGTCTAATTTTCTTGATGACTTAACAATGAGCTATTGTTAGGCAACATGTGACAGTTTGATCTCTGAATCAATTGCAGTCAACATGACTCAATACCATGGTATCAGTCTCCTTTACAGAGGGAATTATGGAAAGAGCATGCAAGGCCCCCTTGCCCTTTGACCTCCACCTCTTATTCTCCCTGCAATCCATTATGAATGTCTTCCTCCATCATACTGAAGGTATTCTTCCTAAATTTGCCAGCATCTCAACATTACTTTAAGTACCTCTTAAGGTGAGCAACATACAAGAAAGGTATGGAAACCAGGTAAATCATATCAAGAAGAAAGGTACAATGTATATAAGTTTGTTTGGTTTTTTTAGAACTCATCATTTGTTCTCATGATTAAAGATATACTAATTCTTCTCCACACATTTCTAAAAATTTGAAAGCATATATCATATCTTCTTTTTATTTGCATCAAGTTCAGAATGGCATGATTCCCTCACATCTATGAGGCATAAAACACCTGCAATCTGAAGGAAGAGTGCAAGAAAAGTGGAAGAAATGTATGAAAAGGAGGGATGGAGAAAAGTTCAGTCCAATGTGCAACAACTGATTCACAGCTCAGTATGGAAGGATTTAGAAATGTCCATCATAACTGGTCATTCTGAGAAAATGACTGAATTTACAAAAATAGCTTCAATAAAATAAAAATCTGAGGAAGGAGACTGCAAGAGAATTAGAGTGAAATATGTGATAGAAAGCCCTGGTGGATACAGACTTTTCTTTCCAGAAGTGCCTAAGTGAAAGATGGGTCAAAAGGATACTTATAGAATTCATGGCATAGAAACATGCCTACATTTAAATGTTCTTTAGATCTTTTTCCAAAGGAGGACAGCAGGAAAGGAACTGAACTCTTAAAAAATACAACATGGGTACTTTAATTTCTCTGCATTTACCCCGTGGGAAAGCGAAAGGGGAGAGCAAGGAGATTCTGCAAGTGTTAGAAATGATTTCAGAGACATGAGACGTGATTGGACCCAAGGGGGCTTAATTATGAGCTGCTGGGCCTCCTGTGGCTTGGGCTACTGGCTAGGAAGTCTCTCAGTCCGTGTTCAGACCGGGTCCTTCTCACATTCACTGTTTGAGTTCTCTACAGTTTGAGTTCAATAAATTTATACTGCTGCCTCAGCATGATACAAACCTTGCTGGGAGTTTTGGTGGAGATGAACCCACCAACATGATCTCAGATAAACTGACAGAACAGGGAGCATGTCCTGCAGCAACAGAAGAAAAGCAAGAAAGGCTCTCCCAGAGATACTTCCGGTGTATTGGCAGAGAGCCCAGCAGCAAATGGATCAGAGTTCATGACATTGAAGACGGCTGTTATAGAGGGTGCAGATAGTAAGAAGAGGCATGGCCAGCACGAGATGCAAGTGAATGAGATGGGAATCTCAGGAGGAGAAAGAGTGGATGACAAGTGAGTGCTGAGTGATTGTATTATGAAGACTGACCTTGGTCTTCAAGAGTCTGGTAAGAGCAGAACTGGCTCCCAACAAGAAAGGGCAAGGAAGTCTCACTCTCGCCCAATTTCACCCCATAATGTTTCATTTCCAGCCTTTCCAAGGATAACCACTCCACCCCACCCCCACCCCTGCCCTGTACTCATGCAGATCCTCTCCCACCTGCCTTCCCACCGTCTGCACCTGTCAGGTAATGCTCCTATGTCAGCTCCTAATTCTTGAATAAGTCAGACAAGGTGATCATTTCTGAAGGATTTCTATGATTTGGAAATCAAGAACTTACCTGACTGACTAGTCTATCCTAAATACATGTCAGGTGATACAGCCTGTCTTCATAAATGGTCCCTCTGTCTACGATTCTTCACTAGAGTTTTGGCAGCTTAAACCACAGCTGTTGCTGAATTACTGGTATATTTGGTGACTCTTGGCATATGGCATATGTTTAAATTTTTAAAAATAATTTTTTTTAATATTTAGTTTTGAGAGACACAGAGACAGAATTCGAGTGGGTTGGGGGCAGAGAGAGGGGGAGACAGAATCGGAAGCAGGCTCCAGGCTCCAAGCTGTCAGCACAGAGCCCAAAACGGGGTTTGAACTCACAAGCTGTGAGATCATGACCAGAGCTGAAGTCGAATGCTCAACCGACTAAGCCAGCCAGGCACCCCTAAATTTTTTTTAATGTTTACTTTATGTGTGTGTGTGTGTGTGTGTGTGTGTGTGAGAGAGAGAGAGAGAGAGAGAGAGAGAGAGAGCACGTATGAGCAGTGGGGGGTGAGAGAGAGAGAGAGAATCTGAAACAGGCTCCAGCTCCAAGGTGTCAGAACAGAGCCGGACACAGGGCTTGAACTCATGAACCACAAGATCATGACCTGAACCCAAAGTCAGTTGCTTTACCTGCTGAGCCACCCCAGTGGCCCTAACATTCAGTATATGTTTAGATGGTCATGAGCTTGATGACATAATGCAACAGTGTTGGAGACAGTAGGAATGAATGAAATAACTAAACGTTGTTTTATACAGGATAGCAACTATTTTTTTTTTCTTAAATGGTTGTTTGTTCGTTTACAGAGGAGCATGATAAGGAGCAGAGAGAGGAGAGAGAATGCAGAGCCTGACATGGAGCTCAATCTCTTAACCATGAGATCATGACCTGAGCCAAGATGAAAAGTTGGAAGTGTGGGGCACCTGAGTGGCGCAGTTGCAGTCCCTTAAGCCTCAGACCGTGGCCAAGGTCATGACCTCACAGCTCAGGAGCTGGAGCCCTGCATGGAGCTCTCTGCTGTGAGTGGATCTTCTGCACCCACCCCCCAACCCCCGCTCCCCTGCTTGCATTCTCTCTCTCCAAATAAATAAACATTAAAAACAATAACAACAACAACAACACAGAATGGGATACTTAACTGACTGAGCCACCCATGCACCCAGCAGATATTTTTCTATTGTATAACTTGAGAATTTCATGATTTTACATATGTAATTCTTAAAAGCAATTATCTTTATCGGGAAAGAACGTTCATATAGGGACTAAGAACCCAAGTTTTGAGGAAATTCAGTCATCAGGGAATTGAAGTAACTAAAGTTTCCTTAGTTGCTCTACAGCCCTCTCTCCTGAATCATTTCTGGAACCCCAAGGTCTGACTTCTGTCTTCCATTTCTACTTCTATCTTGGACTCCTCTTAAGGAGACAGTCTTTTCACCTCTTTATTTTTATTCATTCTTTAGGCTTGAGCTCACAATATGAGTGAAGAAATCAAATGGTCTGCATATTATTAAGAATCAATGAGCCTAAACCTGCTGATCTTTTGGTGATGGTAACCCTGAGCACTTTCAACCCCAGAAACTAACCTTTATTCTGGCTAAGTTACCCATTCACCTATATCCCATAGTCAGCAAGAATGAGTCCTCTTGCTGATCTCTAGATCTCTAGAAATCTCTAGATTTCTTTGCCTTCTAGAGATTCCTCCCTTCTATTCATTCTGTAGTGTTTATTTCAGAATTTGCATTATTTTATGTGTACAACTCATGTCAAAGAATTCTGCTATTACTTATATTGGAAAATAAAATAAAGTTTCACTTATAATGTAAAAATCAACATGGAACTTTGATTTAGATTAAAATTACATGGATTTGATCATCTTTTCTCAAGCTCTATTTCACATTTTTTTAAAAGGACAGCCAGTCCTACATAAATACATAATACACAGATACAGTTATCTCAATATATTATGTTCCTGGGTGAAGCTATTTCTATCTCACTTCTCTTTCATAGGAAGCCTTTTAAACCAAAATACTGGTTAGAGTCTGATTATGTGATTGTCCAAACTGACAGTTTCTGACTCCGAGAGTTTGGGGGAAAAAATAGAACACTAAGGTCAGCTGAAATGTGGGAAAGGGAGAGATTTATTAAAATCTGATTAAAGTGCAATATCCAAGCAAATAAACAAGTATAATTATTTTATCCGCAGGTCCAGAAGAACATAACAGAAAGATCAGCAATTTATTCCTTTACCACGTGATCTGGGTGGTTCTAATGCAGTTGGCCTGCCTTGTACATAACTTCTAATTGTGGTACACTACTTATGGATGTCCTTCTTGAAAACAGTGATGTGTATCTATGGATTTTTTTCCTTTGATAATATAAATGAGATGAATGAGATGATCTTAGTGTTCTTCCAAAATCACAGAGACTCACTATGATGACTTTGAATTAAAACAAGAGTAGAAGAGAAAAGTGCCCCTGACTGAGAACCTTCTTTCATTTTCATCTGGAGGCCAGAGGACATTATGTCCATTTCCAACATCACCGTCTTTAGGCCTTCTGTGTTGATGCTGATAGGGATCCCAGGCCTAGAGACTGTGCAGTGCTGGATTGGGATTCCATTCTGTGTCATGTATCTCATTGCTATGATTGGAAACTCCTTGCTTCTGATCATCATCAAGTCAGAGCGCAGCCTCCATGAGCCCATGTACATTTTCGTAGGCATGCTGGGAGTCACAGATATTGTACTTGGCACGAGCATTGTGCCCAAGATGCTTGGAATCTTCTGGTTTCATGTGCCAGAGATTTATTTTGATTCTTGCTTGCTTCAAATGTGGCTCATCCACACATTTCAGTGCATAGAGTCAGGCATCCTCCTGGCCATGGCTCTGGACCGTTATGTGGCCATCTGTTATCCACTAAGACATGCTGCCATCGTCACGCACCGCCTAGTCACCCAGATAGGGGCAGTGGTAACACTCAGGGCCGCTTTCCTAATAGCCCTGTGCCTAATACTGATAAAGTTCCGGTTTCAGTTTTACCATACAACCATCATCTCCCACTGCTACTGTGAGCATATGGCCATTGTGAAACTAGCTGCAGAAAATGTACGAGTCAACAAAATCTATGGCTTGTTTGTGGCATTCACCGTTGCAGGGTTTGACCTCATATTCATCACTTTGTCCTACATACAGATATTTATTACCGTTTTTCGTCTGCCCCAGAAGGAGGCTCGGTTGAAAGCATTCAATACATGCATTGCTCACATCTGTGTCTTTCTCCAGCTCTACATCCTTGCCTTTTTCTCCTTCTTCACACATAGGTTTGGTGCTCATGTTCCCCCTTATATCCACATCCTCTTTTCTAGCCTCTACTTGCTGGTCCCCCCGTTTCTCAATCCACTTGTCTATGGTGCCAAGACCAAGCAGATCCGGATTCACCTGGTAAAGATGTTGTATTCATAAAATGCACTGTGATTAACACCTTCAACCTTCTCCTTTCTGCAAAATAACAATCTCTCAAAACAGAATAAAACAGAAATATGCATATTATTCATGATGTTTGACTTGTCTCCTTAATTGTTTTGTGAAAGTTGCCTGCATTTTAGGCAGTTTTCACATCACAGCCCATGACACCTATCAGTCAGTGCCATTTAAATCCTAGTAGGTAATGAGTTGGGAATGGTAGAAACAGCAATAGTGAATATGTATCATTTCCAGTTTTTTTTCTTATTTTTCAGTTCCCGATTGAATTTTCTCCTTAAGTATTCTTCTCCACAACGATCCATAAATATCTATTTCTCAGTGAATTTCCAAGCACCCAAGAATCATTGTCTTGGATTGTCCAGGTACTTGATGAAATCACATTGTTGATTCTTTTTGTTTCTGGATCATCCTCATCATCTTTAAAGTAAATGAGAGGAGGTGTTCCTGGATGGCTCAGTTGATTAAGTGTCCAACTTTGGCTCAGGTCATGATCTCCTGGTTCATGAGTTCAAGCCCTGCACTGGGTTCTTTGCTGAGAGCACGAAGCCAGCTTGAGATTCTCTCTCACCTTCTCTCTCTCTGCCCCTCCTCACTTGTGCACTTTCTTTCCATTTATTAAAATAAATAAATAAACTTAAGAAATAAAATAAATGAGAGGAAGCATTTTGTTCTTATTCAAACAAAAAACCCAAAGAAACAAAAAACTGTATGCAATCTAAAGACACATATTCCTCAAACTTCAACATTTCCGGTGTCATTCAGGGCATTAAGGTTTAAACATTATGAACAATCCAGCATTCTATTTTACAATTCAGGACTTTTTATGCACACTCACCAATTATGCCTTTATTAATTCCTCAAGTGTTATCAAAACCCTACAATATTATAAATGCTATACTCAAGAATAGAAGCATAATGACAAATTGACAGTGTTTATGTGTTTTGGGTTTATAGCCATTATAGCTTAATATTACTGGGAGAAAGAGAGAGACCAGGGAACGAAAATGAAAGAAGTAATAGAGGTACCTCTGGAATGTGGGGTTAGCCACGAGAGTGAAGCATTGAAATCCAAAGGAAAGCAGCATCTGTAGAATTATTATTATTTTCTTTGGTTTTTAATTACAAAGTCTGATTCCTCTTTTAAGTTTTTTGTTAATTCCAGTTAGTTAACACACAGTGTTATATTAGTTTCAGATGTGCAATATAGTGATTCCACACTTCCATACAACACCTTGTGTTCATCATGACAAGTGGACTTCTTAATCCCCATCACCAATATAACCCATCCCTCCACACACCTCCCTGCTGGTAACCATCAATGTGTTCTCTACAGTTAAGAGTCCTTTCTTTCTCTGTCTCTTATTTATTTCCCTTTGCTTGTTTGTTTTGTTTCTTAAATTCTACATATGCTTGAAATCATGTGGTATTAGTTTTTCCCTGTAGGGAGTCTTAAGGAATGACAGATGAATGGCTGGTACGTAAGGACATACCATGCCAGGTAGATGGTCTTGGAGCTTAAATAGAGAATCAAGAAATGGCACAGTTTTTCTCAATGTAATGCACAACTTGTAGAGACAAGAAAACTACAAATATCAAGAATGGTTATGGACACTATGCAAAATTTTTGAAATTTATTCTGAAAGCTATCATATGTCACTGGCCAGTTTTCACTCCAAAAATGCGCATGTCTGTGAATGTGTGTATCTATTTGACACATGGCAGCGTATCTTCTCAGTGGGCTTAAAACATCATGCTTTTAAATCACTCAAGGTTATTGTACTAATGAACACATGAAGGGTTCTGTCCAAATTAATGACTTGAGAACTTAAGGCTTGTGGGCTGTTCCTGAAAACCTGAGCTCATGGATCACTTTAAAAAGAGCATGGAAAATATTCACAAGTGTGCAGATGTCCATACTTTGATTTAGGACACTTAAAATACTATATACATAAGCAATATTAGACTGCACGTCACATGGATGTAGATACTCTGGCTTGTTTTATGGACTGGGCCTTATCAATGAATACTGAATTTGATCACTTTGTAAATCCAGAGGCTATCCTGAGGCATCTTTGGAGGCTGTTTTATTTTTTTTTTATTTTTTTTTTGTTGTCTTTTTTTTTTTTTTATTTTTTAATATATGAAATTTACTGTCAAATTGGTTTCCGTACAACACCCAGTGCTCATCCCAAAAGGTGCCCTCCTCAATACCCATCACCCACCCTGCCCTCCCTCCCACCCCCCATCAACCCTCAGTTTGTTCTCAGTTTTTAACAGTCTCTAATGCTTTGGCTCTCTCCCACTCTAACCTCTTTTTTTTTTTGGAGGCTGTTTTAAATGTCAGTGTTTATTATGGAAAGAACCTAAATGTCCATCAACTGATGAATGGATAAAGAAATTGTGGTTTATGTACACAATGGAATACTACTTGGCAATGAGAATGAATGAAATATGGCCTTTTGTAGCAACGTGGATGGAACTGGAGAGTGTTATGCTAAGCGAAATAAGTCATAGAGAGAAAGAGAGATACCATATGTTTTCAGTCTTATGTGGATCCTGAGAAAGTTAACAGAAGGCCATGGGGGCGGGGAAGGAAAAAAACAAGTTAGAGAGGGAGGGAGGCAAACCATAAGAGACTCTTAAAAACTGAGAATAAACTGAGGGTTGATGGGGGGGAGGGAGGGAAGGGTGGGTGATGGGCATTGAGGAGGGCACCTGTTGGGATGAATTGGATGTTGCATGGAAACCAATTTGACAATAAATTTCATATGAAAAAAGAAAGAAATGTCAGTATTTATCAGATAGGATTTGCTTGGATTACCAATAGGGGTTGTGGTGCTTTAATAACAATTTCTTTGAAATAAAAGTAAAAAAACATCGGAGGCAATTTTAATGTTCTAGTCAGAGTTCAGCAAACATTTATGCAAATAAATAGTTTGGGTTATCGGGGGGCAAGGAAACAAAGACTATTTTGTAAGTATTTACATAAAAAGTGACAAGCATAATTCCAAAAAAATTTTGATATAATTATATATAATTATGTATCATTTACAATTGATAATAATAATAATAATAACAACAATCAGATGTGTAGTTTTCTGTAATGAAAGTCTACTAATCAGCGGAATGTGGAAATGTCCATCATAACTGGTCATTGTGAGAATACTACTCAATTTACAAAGCTTCAATAAAATAAACATCTAAAAAATGATACTACAAGAGAATGAGTGTTAAATGTGTGATAGAGAGCCATTGTGGATACAGATTTTGTCTCCAGAAGTGTCTCAGTGAAATAAGGTCACAGAATACTTATTTATATGTAACTCATTGGCACAGGAACATACATTTAAGTTTAAGTGTCCTTTTGATCTTTTTCCAAATGAGGACAGCAGAAAGAAACTGACAAAAGTAAATGTAATTACTTAATTTTTACAGAAATCTTTTTATTTTTTAAGGAATGTCAAAAAATGCAGATTGTATATATTAATTTCTCTATATCTCCCCGGTGGAGAAAAGGAAATGAAGAGACCAAGGGGATTCTGCAAGTTGCAGAAATGGCTTCAGAGACATTAGATGTGGATGGACAAAAGAGGGCTTCATTATGAGCTGTTGGGTCCCTGGGGGCTTGGGTTAGTGGCTAGGAAATCTCATATTCAGACCTCCTCCCTCTCCATGTACACTGGGGAACGTTATACTTGCCAATTCAAGCTTAATAAAGTGATGCTGTGTCTAGCAAATTATAGACCTTCCTGTGAGTTTTGTTGGAGTGTGATCCCACCAACAGGAGCTCAGACACATTCACAAACGAGGGTGCAAGTCTGTTTTGCAGGGACAGAAGAAGAGAGGAAAGTCTATTCCAGAGATGTGCACAGTTTCGCAGATGGCCGAGCAGCAAATGGATAAGAGTTCATTATATTTACAGCGGGCTGTTCTAGAGGGTGCAGAGAGAAGAAAGAGACGCTGCCAGCATAAGCACAAGTGAATGAGATGAGAGTCTCAGGAGGAAAAAGAGTGAATGACAGGTGAGTGATGAGTGATGAGTGATAGGGTTACGAAGACGGACCATGGTTTTCAGGTGTCTTGTAAAAACACAACTGGCCCCCAACAACAAAGCATGAAGTCTCCTTCCCCATGTTCACCCAATAATGTTTCACTACCAGCTTTTCCAGTGATAACCACTCCATCCCCCCTGCCCTGTACTCACTTAGGTCCTCTCCCACCTGCCTTCCCACCACCTGTCCCTGTCAGGTAATGCTGCCACATCAGCTCCTTACAGTTAACTATGCCAGACAATGTAAATGGTACTGAAGGATTTCTCTTCTAATTCCGATTAACTCTAGAAAGAAGAAGTGAATAAACGAATCCATGATCGAGGAATCTCTAGGATTAAGCATTGGGGAGCAAAGCTTTGGAAATCATGTTTTAGTTGACTAACTAACTGGTCTATTCTAAATATGCATCAGCTGATACAGACTTGCTTCTAGAATGGACCTGTTGAGTGGGTTCCTTCACTTGAGGTTTAGCCACATAAACCACAGCCCTTCCTGCATTACTGGCATTTTTAGTGACAATAAATATATGATTAAATGATCATGGGCTTCCTGACAGAAAGCAACAATGTTGGACCAACTAGGAAAGAATGAAACAACTGAATCCTGTTTTCACCAAATAGAAACTTTCTAATGTAGCTTGAGGCTTTCTAATTTAAGATATGTGATTTTCTAAAAGCAATGATCTTTTCAGATACAAATGTATCTGAACTAGACTAAGAGCCTAGTTTTCAGAAAAGTCAGTCATCATGAATAGAGGTGATTAAATGTTCGTTAGTTGAGCCCTCTCCTCCATCATTTCTGGTATCCCAAGTCTGCTCCCTATCTTCCATTCCTACGTCCATATTGGACTCCTGTTGGGAAACGTGTCCTTTCACCCCTTTATTTTTGACTCTTTTCTCATGCATGAGCTCATGAAAAATTCAAATGTTCAAGTGATATATATTTCATTAAGAATTAATGAGCTTACATTGGCCAAATCTCATGTTGCTGGCAGCTGTGAGCAGTTTAAGCCCAAGAACCTAGCCTCTCGTCCATGAATTACCCATGTACCCATTTTCCCAACTCTGTTGTCAGCAAGATTGAGTCCTCTTGCCTCTATACATTATCGCCTCTGAGTTTCCATGTTTTCTAGAGATTCCTTCCATCTAGGTATTCAGAAATGGGTATTCCAAAATGTCAGCGATTTTAAGCACACCACTAATTTTCAGGAATTCAATTGTTCATATGTGGGCAAAATAAAATAGAGTTTTTTGAGGCATGTAAAAATGGCATGAAATTTTCACTCAGACTCACCAAAAGTGCATGGGTTTGGATGATCTATTCAAAGCGCTTCCATTACTTTCTTTTGAAAGGACTTCAGGGGAAGGGAAGAAAAAATAAGATAAAAACAGAGGGGGACAAACCATAAGAGCCTCCTGGGTATAAAGAACACTCTGAGGGCTACTGGAAGGGTGGTGTTGGGGGGGATGGGTTAAATGGGTGATGGGCATTAAGGAGGGCACTTGTTGGGATGAGTACTGGGTATTATATTTAATGACGAATCACTAAATTCTACTCCTGAAACCCTTCTTACACTACATGTTAACTAACATGGATTTAAATTTAAAAAGTGTAATTGTTAATGGAAAAGAGAGACATCCAGTCTTACGTAGATACAAATGATATAGATAGATGAATATATTGTGCTTATGGTTGTGACCAGTTTCTCTGTTCTCTTTCATAGGGAGTTTTTTCACTTAATAAAAAAGAGAATTAAACAGAAAAAGAGGCTCCTGGGTGACTCAGTTGAGCGTGCCATTCTTGATTTCAGGTCAGGTCAAGATCTTGCGGTTGGTGAGTTCAAGCCTCATGACAGGCTGTGTGCTGATGGTATGGAGTCTGTTTGGGATACTCTCCCTCTCCCTTCTCTTTGCCCCTCCTGTGATCTCTGTCTCTCTCTATTAAAAAAAAAAAACCTTAAAATATAAACCTTATGGAGATTTATCTACTAATGTACTGGTCAGAGTCAGATTTGTTGATCCAAAGTGTCAGTTCCAGACCTAGACACAATGGAAAATAACAGAATATTATCAGGTAGTTGGAATGTGGAATATGGAGATTCATCAAACTCTGCTTGAAATGCCATTTCCAAGCAAGTTTAACAGGTATAATTATTGTAACCCCAGGTGCAGAGGGACATAACAGAGAGATCAGCAGTTACTCTGTTACCCACCTGATCTGGCTGGTTGTGATGCAATTGACTTGCCTTCTATGTAACTTCTCATTGTGCTACACTACTTGTGGATGTCCGTTCTGAAAACACAATGTGTATCGGCGGATGTTTTTCCTTCCATAATATAAATAAGAAGGATGATATGATCTTAGAGTTCTGACAAAATCAGAGACCCACTATGATGACTTTATAAAAACAAGAGTAGAGGAGAAGAGTGCCACTGACTGAGAAGCTTCTTTCATTTGCTTCTGGAAGCCCAAAGACATTATGTCCACTTCCAACATCACAGTCTTCATGCCTTCTGTGTTGACGCTGATAGGGATCCCAGGCCTAGAGACTGTGCAGTGCTGGATTGGGATTCCATTCTGTGTCATGTATCTCATTGCCATCATTGGAAACTCCATGCTTCTGATCATCATCAGGTCAGAGCGCAGCCTCCATGAGCCCATGTACATTTTCGTAGGCATGCTGGGGGTCACAGATATTGTGCTTGCTACCACCATTATGCCCAAGATGCTTGGAATTTTCTGGTTTCGTGTGCCAGACATTTATTTTGATTCCTGTTTACTTCAAATGTGGCTCATCCACACATTTCAGTGCATAGAGTCAGGCATCCTGTTGGCCATGGCTCTGGACCGTTATGTGGCCATCTGTTATCCACTAAGACATGCTGCCATTGTCACCCACCGCCTAGTCACCCAGATAGGGGCAGTGATAACACTCAGGGCCGCTTTCCTAGTAGCCCCGTGCCTAATACTGATAAAGTTCCGGTTTCAGTTTTACCATACAACCATCATCTCCCACTCTTACTGTGAGCATATGGCCATTGTGAAACTGGCTGCATCAGATGTGCGGGTCAACAAAATTTATGGCTTGTTTGTGGCATTCACCATTGCAGTGTTTGACCTCACATTCATCACTTTGTCTTATGCACAGATCTTTTCCACAGTTTTTCGTTTGCCCCAGAAGGAGGCTCGGTTGAAAGCATTCAACACGTGCATCGCTCACATGTGTGTCTTCCTCCAGTTCTACCTCCTTGCCTTCTTCTCCTTCTTCACACATAGGTTTGGTGCTCATGTTCCCCCTTATATACACATCCTCTTTTCTAGCCTCTACTTGCTGGTCCCCCCATTTCTCAATCCACTTGTCTATGGTGCCAAGACCAAGCAGATCCGGATTCACCTGGTAAAGATGCTCTATTCATAAAATTCACTGTGATTAACTTCTTCAACCTCCGCATTAGTAACAATCTCTCAAAATTAAATACAACATTTAAGAAGCCACATTATCTGCAATGCTTCAGTTTTGTATATTGGTTTTGTGTAATTTGTCTGCATTTTATGGTTTTCACTTCACTATACCCCATGACAACTATTATTTGGTCGGTTTTGGGATGCTACCGCCTAATAAGAGGAATAAACCTAAAGATTAAAATAGTGAAAATATATTGTTTCCTTTCCTCTTTTATTTTTTATTTCCTGGTTGAGTTTCTTCTCTATGGATTCTTCTCCAGAAGGATTCATAAATATGCATCTATCATTGAAATCAAATGCCGCCAACCTCTTTGTTTTAGAACATGCAGGTACTCAAAGAAAACAAGGTGTTCATTTGGGTTGAACTTTTTGTCACCTAAACAGGTTTTTTTTGAGAAGGTGTATTTTAAGCATATTGTGCTAAGAAACAAACAAAGAGCAAACATGTACATAGAAGCCAAATCTTTAAGGATGTAATGAGATAAAAATATCGAAGGGGCACCTGGGTGGCCTAGTCAGTTAAGCCTCCAACTAAGTCTCAGGTCATCTCTCAATTCATGGGTTTGAGCCACCTGTAGGGCTCTGTGCTACAGCTCAGAGCAGTCGAATTCTTCGTCTCCCTCTCTGTGCTCCTTCCCTGCTTGTGCTCTGTCTTTCTCTGTCTTTCAAAAAATAGAACAGAATACTACTAAAAGAAATAATTAGAGAACAAAAAGATAATTTGTAAATTAAACGGCAATATGAGAAATAAAAGAAAAAAAAACAATGAAATTCTCAGAAGTTAGATATAAGAAAGTAGAACAGAAGGACAAGTGTTAAGTATGGGGGCTGCGATGAAAATCTATATAGGGCCAATCCAAGAACACCAACATATCACTAAACAGGAGTTCTAGAAAGTCAGGGAAGATAAAATTATAGGTGGACTGTACTAGACCAGGAACATATTAGAAAATTATACAAAACTATTCCAAAAACCAAAGGACACAAATCCAAATTGGGAGTATCCACCGTGTACCCAGGGAAAAAAGAACACAATTTCATAGTAAGTTAAGAAAATGAAAAGCCTATGGCTATAGACTGGCAGAAAGTATTTGCAAAATACATGTTTAACAAAGGACTTATATCCAAAATATACAAAGAACTTTTAAATCTCAACAATAAGGAAATAAACAAGTCGCTTAAAAAGTAGGCAAAAATCTGAAAACATATTTCACCCCAAAAACACATAACAAATAGCATTAAGCATGTTTTAAGATGCTCAATATCATTTGTCATTAAGGAATTGCAAAGTAAAACAATGGGATACCATACACACCTATTAGAATGGGTAAAACCTGAAATACTGACAAAACCAAATGCTGGTGAGGATATAGAATAATAGGGACTCTCGTTCATTGCTGGTGAAAATACAAAATAGTACAGCCAGGCTGAAAGAGAGTTTTGCATTTCTCACCGAACGAAACATAGTCTTACCATGTGGTTGGCCTTGCACTCCTAGATATGGTACCAAATGGGTTAAAAACTTATGTCCACACAAAGACATGCACATAAATGTTTAGAGCAGGTTTGTTTTTAATTGCCAAAAATTGGAGGCAACTAAGATGAAGGGAAAAACAGACCGTGGCACCTCTTTAAAATGTAATGTGAGTATTTGATTAAAAAAAAAAGAGAGAGCTAGGGGTACCCGAGTGGCTCAGTGGGTTGAGCTTCTGACTTCGGCCTAGGTCATGATCTTGCCATTTGTGGGTTCGAGCCCCACGCCGGGCTCAGCGCTACAGCTCAGAGCCTGGAGGCTGCTTCGAATT
The DNA here is from genome assembly GCF_018350195.1 of Panthera tigris. Taxonomy (NCBI): domain Eukaryota; kingdom Metazoa; phylum Chordata; class Mammalia; order Carnivora; family Felidae; genus Panthera; species Panthera tigris. Next base: position 60,966,469 of record NC_056669.1, on the reverse strand, counting down.
CCATGTCTCCCTCTCTCTCTTTACCCCTCCCCTGCTCACACTCTGTCTCTCTCTGTCTCAAAAGCAAATAAACATTAAAAAAAATTTAAAAAAAAAGAGAGCTATCAAGCTATGAAAAGACATGGAAGAGCCTTTGAGTGAAATAAGCCATCCAGAGAGGGTTACATCTGTAATGATTCCAAATATATGACATTCTGGAAAGGCAACACTATAGAAATTAGAAATAGCATAAAGATGAGTGTAGCCAGGAGTGTAGGAAGAGAGAGGGAGGGTTGAATGGGTGGAACACAGGGAATTGTAGAGTAGTGAAAGTGATCTGTATGATACTGTGATGGTGGGTACATGACATTATGTACAGGTATCCCCCACTTTTTGAAAGTTCATGTCATGCCCCTTAGCTCTTCGGAAAGACCTACCTCAGTACCTGTTGTCACTACTTGAATGAACTCTGAAGAGTATTTTCACTTTTACAAAGAAAGTGAAAAGCAAAACAAGCATTCAGTGTGTGTTTTGCATTGAGCCATTACAGAGGGAGCGAGAGGAGGCCAGCCTTCCTGGGGACCCACACTCAACATCATAGCATCAACCCCCCAGAGTTTTGAAACATGTCTCTGAGCATCTGTGCTTTATCCGGATTAATTTTGTGCATCTATTAGCAAGACATGTCTGAAGGTGCCAGAAAACCTTAACAGAGATTATTTTGGGGGACTGGACATGCTAAAACAATTTTTCATATGAATTAATGGTAATTGCTTCTTTGTTTTATGCCATTTCAGCTGAGGAAAGTTTCCATAGGGAGGTTCTACTCTTGGATAGATCTGGACTTATCGGAACCACAGAACTTTAACAGAGAAGGTGAATCTTGATGTAAATTGTGGGCTTTGGTTAATAGTAATGCATCAATATTGGCTCAATTGTTTAAAAATCAGACACGCAATCATTAAGTTTTTATATAAAATGGGAGTAGTAAAAAGGACACACTAGTAGCTTCAAAAGGGAAACGAATAAGTTAGTAAACAAAGAGCTGATACCTATAGGATTGGAAACCAGAATGCCCTTGCCGATTTCCACAGTAATACAAGATCTAGAAGATAGCATAAAATCCCTGCGAAATGTTGAGGAAAGCTCCTGGGATCCTGACGATAACAGTAGACACTTGTATCTCAGTATGTTTACACGTTCCTTGCCCTCAATCAATAAAGAGCAGAAGAGCCAACCCACATTTTCACAGATAGGGAAAAAAACCAATCTCCTACTTTCTGAGCCAGCCCCCAAGCCACACCACAAAAGACTGTCTAGGGAGAGAGGGTTGGGGGACAGTGGCCTACTGTTAGCGAAAACACTGGAAATACCACAAACCCCGACACAAATGCCAAAAAAGAGAGTCCACCCTGTGATGGAAAGTAATGTCAACAGGTCTGAGGCCTTTTGAGTCAGATATTCCTCAAATGGGGAATTAATAGGAGTAGTTGAAAGTGCATGGAAATAGGAAAGTGCATGGAAAGTGCATGGAAAACTCTTGAGCAAGTGTTGATTTTGTGGGAGGAAAAACCATGACAGAAATGGTTGTCAGTTAAAACTGACAAAAAACTAGTAACTGCCTTTCTCTGAAAGAACCCCCTCACTCTCCTGTACACAACTGTTATCAATATTCCTGGAAAACAGGAAGCATTTCCAGCAAAGAGCTTCTGTTGAAAATAGAAAATAAAAATACAAATAAAATTAAAATGAAAATAAAAATGTTTCTGGTGATAAATGCTCTGTCTCCCCTGCATGAACACCCACACACCACACACAGACACACTCACACACCTAGAGAAACTAGAACTAGAAACACACAACTAGAGAAACTGTGTGTCCTAGAGAAACTACATTATATTTCTTCGATCTGAAGTCATTCTCTCTATGAATAATTGGTAGATATGGGAATAAAATAAGAAAACAAAGTACAGAAATAGACAAGAAATAGATCATATGATATAAGAATCGTTTAAAGTTGGGGTGTCTGGGTGGCTGAGTTGGTTAAGCTGCCGACTCTTGATTTCATCTCAGGTCGTGATCTTGCAGTTAGTGGGTTCAAGCCCCACATCAGGCTCCGTGCTGATAGCGTAGAGTCTGCTTGGGATTCTCTCCCTCTCCTCCCTCTTTCTCTGGCCCTCCCCTGTTCATGCTTGCTCTCTCTGGTGATAATGCTATATCACAACAAAAAGGAATACAATAAAACACATCACTCACTGGTGTCCCAAAAGATCACCAGGAAAGTTAGAAGGAAATCTGTAAAATTTGTCTTATGTGTCTTCTACCTCCGTTTCTTTTTCTTCCATCATTTAGACTCTCCTCTTCCCCATCTCAGATGTCCTGATGAATCCCCACTCGCTAACCATCCCCTCCCCATAACTGCACTTCACTCACAGATTAATCTTTTCTTTCTGTCTCCAAAACACCATAATCCCATTGAAAATAAATTTTCAGCAATTAATTTTAGCTTCATGTTAAATGGCTACACAGTTGGTTTATGGAACTAAAGTAGATCGATAGACTTAAGCATCTCAACATTTTATTACATTATTTGAAAGAATCATATACCAACTTAAGGAAAGTCCTAATGGGGTGACCTTTGAGTATTATGTCCGCTAAACTTTAACTCAAAAAATGGCATCCAAATGAATATAGAGAACAAACTAATGCTTGCCAAACAGGCTGCAGGTCGGAGGACAGGCAACATGGGTGAAGGGAGAGAGGGATAGAAGCTATCAGTCATGGGAATAAAAGCCAAGCATGGGGAATCTAGTCAGTGGGATTGTAATAGGATTGCATGGTGACATATGGGAACCACACTCATGGCAAGTATATAACGTACTACAACATATAGACTTGTGGAATCACAGTGTGGTACACTTGAAACTAATGCTACATTGCGTATCAAATACTTCAATTAAAAAAAAAGAAAAAGGGAGAAATGAATTCCAAATTTTTCAATCATATGATATGAAGTACTAGAATACTGAAAACCTAATAAAAACTGAAAGTAAAGGTGGTAAAACTATGCTGGACAATGATACTGACTCCAATGCAATCAAGAGGTAAAAAGGCAGGCATCTCTTAAGCCCATGTTCCTCTTAAGCAAATACATTCAGCCCCCTTTGATTTGAGAATGGGGACTGGGGGAGGATGGAAGCCACTTGTCATCCACCTGCTTTGTATCCACATCTATACCCTCCCTCATAGCTATGTGTTTATAGGAACACGCCCCTTCACACACACATCCCACTCAAATGGGCTATCTCCTTGCTGGCATTTCACCCAACACATCCCTTGCTTTTATCCATTCTGTTGCAACTACAGATAAGTAGTAACCAGTAGATTACCCTCCCTCTCTTTTATTGAAAGCCTGGGGACCCCTACTCCCTAATGTGCAACCCTGTTACTCCTGCTTGGGGGTATTTTGAAGTAATACATTGTCTAATTTTCAAGCAGGGACCCAAATGAGACAGTGTATTTTTCCTTCACCACTTGTCAGGCATATCCATCCATTTAAGAGTCCAACTCAGTTTGAGGCTGCATATTCTTTAGGTCTTATAATATTCATCATATAATTTTAAGAAATAATGTTGATTAGCTGACAAGAATCAATGAAGTCACCTGTGGATGTTTAGTGCCTATCATGGCCCTTAGCATCATTCCAGCGGCCCATCAAGGTTGAGAAGGACATATGTACTGTATTGCCCAAAATGTATTTTGGTAAAAACGAATTCCCTCCCTCTTCCTTACGCAGTATAATACTTCAGGGATATGAGAGTGAACATTTTGATGACATGTTTTTGTGTCTAGTTTTATTTTTATAGGGAGTATTGGGTGGTGGCTGCAATCAGAGCTTTCAAATCTATGCTGTCTGACCCTGAATCCAATGGGACCTGGGACAAGAAGCTGAAAGTCTGTGGAATATTTTGCATCTGTTGGAATAACAACAGTATTCATGTGGAGGATCATTGTAAAGGTCTTTTCAACAGGCTATTGTGAAGATTTAATAAGGTGATATTTATAAAGTGCTATGGCACATATTAAGCACTTATTAATGTGAAGCATTTTTTCCCCAAGATACGACTTAATTCTTCCATGGAAGGAGTCAGAGTGCAGTTTTAGGCTCACTATCTTTTCACAGAGAAGAAAATATTGCGAAACAATCTAATCAGACGTCATTCAACCTAAAGTGGTGCTGCCTCTCAATCCTCAGTCAGCCTTGTGGTCTTTAATCCAGATACTAGGTCTGGAATATACTGCCCCAGATGGCCCCTTTCTCTTACAATCACACCCATCCCCAGGACATGTGGTATGTCCTGACTGGAATCCCAGGACTGGAAGATTCTCATACCTGGATCTCCATCCCTATCTGTTCTATGTACATTTTAGCTGTCATAGGCAACATCTTCTTGATCTTCCTGATTGTAACTGAGCGCCGTCTCCATGAGCCTATGTATGTCTTCCTTCCCATGCTGGCCTCATCAGATGTCCTGCTCTCCAAAACCACAGCCTCCAGGATGCTGGCTATCTTCGGGTTCCATTCCATGGATATATCCTTTGGGAGTTGTGTATCTCAGATGTTCTTCATCCATTTCCTCTTTGCGGTAGAGTCTGCTATTCTCCTGGCCATGGCATTTGACCGCTATGTGGCCATCTGTCACCCACTGAGATATACCACAATCTTAACCTCCTCAGCCACTGGGAAAATTGGCATCGCAGCTGTGGTCAGGAGCTTTATCATCTGCTTTCCATTCATCTTCCCGGTACACCGACTTACGTATTGTGGGAGAAACATCATTCCCCATTCCTACTGTGAGCACATGGGCATTGCCAGATTGTCATGTGACAATATCAGTGTCAACATCATTTATGGCCTGACTGTGGCCCTACTGTCTACAGGACTAGACATTGTGTTCATCATTATGTCCTATGCGATGATCCTTTGCACAGTGTTTCAGATATCTTCCTGGTCTGCCCGATTCAAGGCCCTCAACACATGTGGTTCCCACATCTGTGTCATACTTATGTTCTATGCCCCAGCATTCTTTTCCTTTTTTGCCCATCGTTTTGGGGGTAAAACCGTCTCTCACCACATCCACCTCCTGGAAGCCAACCTCTATGTGGTAGTGCCCCCTATGCTAAACCCCATCATTTACGGGGTGAAGACCAAACAGATTCAAGACCGAGTAATTTTGCTTTTCTCCCCCATCAGCACGCATTGTTAAAATGGAGAATAATGCGAAATGCTGGCTGTTTCTGAATAACCACCCCCAACTTTTCTCTCTCTCTTTCTCACTCACATACACACACACACACACACACACACACACACACACACTGAATGAGCAATGGGAATAAAGAGAATCCATAAGTAACTCTCAATAAACTTAGAAGGATAATAAATGCCAAAGTTTCCAATGTATTTTCCTAAAGCACTTAAAATTGTTGAGAAAAATAAATGAATGATATTCTCAATTCTCCTAGATATCCTATTATCTTGCATTTTACCTTATTCTTAAGCATACACAAGATAACACTAAGAAAAACATATTTTAGGGTTAAACCCAGATGGAATTGTGTTGGGTAGATCTGGGAAGCAAAAATAGTGAGTCATTGAGTGTTTGTAGAGACAGTTGAAATTCTGCTGAAATATAAAACACTCCCACCACAGTCAGTAAATACTTGGGCCAGGAGCTTGAAGCCACAACAAACAATAAACAATAAGCAATAATTATTTCTATCTGTACCTTTTACAGCAATTAAAATGCGAGTTCTAAAATGAGATATTTTCTGAATCACTGATAGAAAGTCTACTGTATAGAAAAGGCACATCGTATAGGTTTATTGAATGAACAGATAATACTGAATTAAAACAAATAATAAGTGAAATCAACCCACCTGAGACCACATAGACAACTTTAAAGTTAACGCTTTGTTCCCTACATAGTGAAGACTTTGGGCCCAAATCATTAATGAAGCATCCTGGTGTCAACAGACTTCACCAAGGGAGGGACTAACAGATGAAAAATACCATACCCAGGTCCAAAATTAAAAGGCAGTGAAAGACTAAATAAGATGTTTACACATAGTTGTATTTAAAGAGGCTCTATTCACACCAAATATTATTTTATAGAAGCTTGTCTCCAGATTGTACCGTAATTTCTTCATTCAAGATAGTATTCTTACAATCTCTCCTTCAGCGGGCCTTAGCACATGCTCTGAGAATGTTCAATCTGACCTTATATACACTTGAAGATAGACAAACAATGAACTTTCAAGCATTACCTTGAATACTTGCAACCTCTTTAGGGTTAGTCTTTTTTCTTGGTTTTTCTATTATGTATATGTGATGTGTGTTTGTATATACTAGACACATTAATATATGTACAATGTAATATATATACATTATAATAACACACATATATACACATGCATGCTAATGATATATATATATATGATATATATAGGATATAGGATGTATATACACACATGATGTAATATACATCATATATATATCACATATATATATATCATATCATATATATATGTGTGTGTATATATATATATGATGATATATATATATATCATATATATATCATATATATATATAAAACAATCAATGTGGGAAATGAAAGCATGTTGCCATGACCCTTGGAATCCTGGATAACTACTTTGTTTGAAATATATGTTATATTCACTTGAATTTGAGCAAGGAAATCTATTTTAAGGGTTAGAATAAACCTTTTGATATGAGAAAATCCTGGTTTGCCATTCCCACACTAACTGTATAAAATTGTCCTGTTATGTAACTATTGGTTTTTGACCGATAAAATGGAATTATTTTAGTACCTTCTTTACTGGCATGACAATTAAATGAAATACGTCATATGATGTATTTGGAATTTAATAAAAGCAAATTTTATTTTGATGGTGTTGGTAACTTTCATGAACAGAAACATTAAAGAACTGATCCACCAAACTCAACATAGCCCTGCTAACAATAATTCATAGAAAAATGGTTGGAATGGGTCATCATCATAGATACGGAAGTCACATAAAATGTTGCTAAAAGTTGCAGCAAATAGGATTCTGGTTCAGAATTAGATTCTCCAAGGATTGAAGGGGAGTCAGAGAGGAAATACAGTACAGAATGATAACAAAATATTTGATTAAATGAGTGGTGTAAATGAGCCTTCAAGGAGAAATCTTTTTGAGGGGGTGCCTGGGTGGCTCAGGTGATGAAGCATCTGACTTCGGCTCAGGTCATGATCTCATGGTTTGAGGTTTGAGCCCTGTGTCGGGCTCTGTGCTGACAGCTAGGAGCCTGGAGCCTGCTTCAGAATGTGTGTCTCTCTCTCACTGCTCCTCCCCCACTCAGGCTCTCTGTCACTCTCTCTCTCTCTCTCTCTCTCTTTCTCTGTGTCTCTGTCTCTCTCAAAAATAAACATTAAAAAATAATAAAAAAGAAGCCTTTTTAAGGCTTGATTTTTGGCAGTGAGGTACTAAGAAAATACCAATTTCCCACCCAGAATGTATGAAATATGACAGGAATAAACAATGATTGAATCATCAGCCTTAATTGTAGAGAAGCTTTCAGGGTGAGGGCTCAGGGATTGGTAGATGCTGAAGGAGTCAGGAGTACACTGTGTGTGCTTAGCTGGTAGAAGCACAATCACTGAGTCGTTGCCCTGGAAATTTTGAAGGGGATGCTCCGTATCCTACCATTCTACCATCTTCTTGACCACAAAGTCCCCCACTGGGTAACAGTGAGTAAGAAAAACGGTATACCATGCATGATAGAAACAGAGAGCCCTGGAGGGGCTTAGAGAAAACTGACGTACTCTTCCAGGTATAATTAAAAAGAAGAAGAAGAAGTAGAAGAAGAAAAAGCACTAAGAGATTGTTAAGGTGAGAACCATGTTTCATGAGAGGAAGATGCCGGATCATTTAATATCAGACTCTTAGATCCAGAGAGTCAAAGAATACATTATCTGGGTAGCTGAGCAGTAGCAGATATAGAGATACTATGGAGTCAGAACAAATCTTTCTCCCGATGGTTTCTACTCTGCCCTAAGTGGTCTCAGACATGGTGAAACGCTGTGACATGAAGCATAGGGTATTAGGAAAATGTATCCAAAAGTGGGAAGAGGCTAAAGATACTAGTTTGCCATGTTAAAAGTGTTGCAGAATAATATCGTGTTATAATTGGGTTTTAGCTAATATAAGTTAAAGAAGTATAAGAAGTGGGGAAAGAAGAAGACAAATCCTAGGTTTTGTGTCCTAATTTCATTTTCCTTATTTCTTTATTTAATTATTTTCCTAGTCTTTGTAAAGCCAACAGAGTTCCATAAAAAACGGCATAGAAATCCATATTTTCTTATCCTGTATTGTGTACTTGAAATTTTTTGAGGGGTAGACCTTGGGTAGTCTCATCACAAAAGAGAAAAATCATAGGAAAATGGTGCAGGTGTGAAGTAATGGATATGTTGATTGGCTTCGTTTTAGTGAGTTTTTCATAATGTATACATATATCGGATCATCAGTTACACAATCCGATATAAGCAATTTCTGACTGTCAATTATACTTCAGTAAACTTGGGGCAGGGGTGAGGGAGAAGACATTAGTGTTTTATTGTAGCTAGAATGATTAGAGACATGAAATGGAAAAAGACATCATTTAAAATGGTAAACAAAACTGAACATGTGTCTGAAATACATGTAAGAAATGTTTACTGCATATTATTCATTGTAATGATAATATGGCATCCACAATGATCTACAAATTCCCCATAATCCCAATAAATGCTAATATATTTTATCGTTTGCATGCTGATATATTTTTTTAATTTTATTATAAAATATCTGTACCATAAAGTTTGTTATAATAATGATTTTTAAGTGTATGGTTCAGAGCAATTAATCATATTTGCAATGTTGTGTTACTACTTCAACCAGTTGCAAAAGCTTTCAACACCCAAAACAGAAACCCTATGTCTCTGAAGCAATAATTCCCCACTCCCCTGTTAACCTATAACCCACTTTATATTTCTGTGAATTTGTTTACTTGTAGAGGTGGAATCATATAATATTTATGCTTTGTGTCTGGCTTATTTCACTGAACATAAGATTTTCTTTTTTTTTTTTTTTGAATCTCTTAACTTTATTTATTTATTTTTTCAATATATGAAATTTATTGTCAAATTGGTTTCCATACAACACCCAGTCCTCATCCCAAAAGGTGCCCTCCTCAATACCCATCACCCACCCTCCCCGCCCTCCCACCCCCCATCAACCCTCAGTTTGTTCTCAGTTTTTAGCAGTCTCTTATGCTTTGGCTCTCTCCCACTCTAGCCTCTTTTTTTTTTTTCCTTCCCCTCCCCCATGGGTTTCTGTTAAGTTTCTCAGGATCCACATAAGAGTGAAACCATATGGTATCTGTCTTTCTCTGTATGGCTTATTTCACTGAACATAAGATTTTCAAAGGTCATCCATGTTGTAGCATGTTTTTATCCTTCATTCCTTTATACTGATGCATAATGTTCCCTTTATATATATATATATATATATATATATATGTATATATATGTGTTTGTGTGTGTGTGTGTGTGTGTACATCGTTTTGTACATTCATCTATGGATGTGCAGTTTGGCTGCTTCCACCACTTGCCTACTGTAAATAATGCTGCAATGAACATCCATGTACAAGTATGTCTTTGAATACCTGTTTTTTGGGGGCGGTACATACTCAGGAGTGGAATTACTGCATTACATGTAATTCTGTGCCTGAGTTTTTAAGAAACTGCCAAACTGTTTTCCACAGAATGTGCACCATATTTCATTTCCTTTGGCAATGTATGATGGTTCCAATTTTTCCCTATTTTGTCAAAACTTGTTAGTGTTTTAATTTTTTAACTGTGTTTTACATTTACTTATTTATTTTTTGAGGGGCACAGAGAGAGAACAAGCGGGGGGGAGGGCAGAGAGAGAAGGAGACACAGAATCCAAAGCAGGCTCCTGCTCTGAGCTGTCAGCACAGAGCCTGACCTGGGGCTGGAACTCACAGACCGCGAGATCACAATCTGAGCCGAACTCAGATGCTCAACTGACCGAGCCACCCAGGCACCCCTAGTTTTTAAATTTTTAAAAAAATTATACACATTTTAGTAGATGTGAAGTGGTGTCTTATTGTGGTTTTGATTTTTATTTCATGTGCTATTGGCATTTGCATATTTTCTTTAGAGAATTAATTATTTAATTCCTTTGCCTATTTTTAAATTCGGTTGTTTATCTTTTTGGTTTTGAGTTGTTTGAGTTCTCTGTATATTCTGGGTATTAATCCCTTATTAGATATATAATTTGCAAATCCCGTTTTGTAGCTTATCATTTCACTTTTTGTTAATGTCATTTGATAATGTTGAAATTTTAATTTTGATGAAGTCCATTTATCTATGTTTTTTATTTTTATCCTCAGGCTTGGGTGTGGCTTTTGAGAATCTATTGTTCAATCCAAGGTCATGAAACTTTACGTCTATGTTTTTTCCCAAGAATTTTATGATTGTAACTTTTATATTTGTGTCATTGCTCTATTTTTATGCATTCTGAGTTGTAGTGTTTATGTAAAAGAAGAAACATAAAAATTAGACAGAAAAATTAAAAAAAATACTTGACCAATTAGATATGAACTTATGTATTATAAAATCAGATACTTGCAGCACTGTGACTCTGACAAAATAGGCATTGGATCCAAAAGCAGGATACAGAATCAAGATATAGATCTACATTTACATAAAGATTTAAAATGAGACCTATAGTTGCTCAAAATAGTTGAGGAAACACCAGGCTATCCATTAACACATGTGTTAAACGTGGTTTCTACATTTGTGAATAACTAAATGAAATCCTTAGTCACCCAAGTCCCCAAAACAAATTCCAGATGGAGTTAAACTTCTCTCCTTTCTCCTTGTTCTTTCTGTCAACTCTATTAAAATCTCTGTCCCATTTTCACTCACCAACTCTATCTCAAGCCTGATCTTGAATTCCACCTCTGGCTCCTAACCTTAACACCCAAGGCTCTGCTACTGATGAGTAGAATTTTAGTGTTCATGCACTTGTTCCCAGATAAGGAACCCTCGCCTTAAACTCCACCCTCGCCATCATATTCAGCCTGTGAGACCCTAATGGCTTTGGTGTTGCTCTCAGCTATGACCCCAGGTTCCAGCAGGAGACACTTACCCTCCTACAAAATATAGAGAAGGTTTCACCATCATCCATGGAGAGTAGGGGGAGAAAGAGTGAACTGGTAAGTTAAATAAGGGCATTGGAAAATTCTAAAAACTGGGAGAAACTACCCTCCTTTTCTAAGAGACTTAATTGTTTCTTTTATTTCCTGTGTTGAGTATTTACTGTTCCAAATATAATGGTAAACAATTTACATACATTATCTTATATAAGTATTATTTGTTTATGTCAAATACTTGGATCTCAGATAACTTAAGTGGTTCTCCCAAGGTCACAAGTCATTAAGTGTTAGAACCATGAACTCTCTTTATCACTGTGCTACATTACTTTTGCTACTTCCATCACTCTTGCACAAACTGCAGAAAGTTACCAGATCCTTCCGTCTTCCATTTCCACAGGAAGCTGTCATTTCTATGCTTATTATCACCACCTTCGCTGCCATAAATGACCCTGTGGAGATTTCTCTCAATGCCTTTTTTGTTTGGCATGTGGCCCGTGTAGAAACACTCTGCCCGGCATCTAAACACATTTCTCTCCCACACAGTGTGCTTTACATGTGTCCTTGTTTCAGAAATGTTTTCCATGTCTTTTGTAAGGAAATATCTTACATATGATATCAAGAGCTTGACATTTGACATACAATAACTGACCAGAGATTGATATTCTCCAGTCCCCACGTGTTTCCCTGTATCTTCAAATGAAGTCTCGCCATGACATTTTCGACGGTTCCACTGAGTGCACACCTGCAACCTTCAGCCTTGTTGGCACTCCAGGGAAGAGGCAGAGCACATCTGGATATCTATCCCTTTCTGCCTGGTGTACATCATCATTCTCCTAGGAAATGTGGTGTACATCATCATTCTCCTAGGAAATGGCACCATTCTTTCCATCATCCGGATTGACCCTGCTTTGCACCAACCCATGTACCTCTTTCTGGCCATGCTGGCCGTTGTTGAACTTGGTGTCTCTATGAAGTATGGTACTCATGTTCCCACTGCTCTTCCCCATGAAAGGTCTGCTTTTCTGGGGCTACAACACCCTCACACACTCTTACTGTCTCCATTCAGATCTAATCAAATTGCCCTGTGGAGACATCCGCCCCAATAGCATCCTGGGTCTGTTTGTCATTACCTCCACATTTGGGCTGGACTCCTTGTTCCTTGTTCCTTAGGTGTTGATTCTTCATAGGGTACTGGGAGTAGCTTCTGGCGCTGGGAAGTGGAGGGCACTCAACACGTGGGTCACACGTCTGTGCTGTTCTTGTGTACTATGTGCCCATGATCAGCGTCTCCTTGCTGCATCCTTTGAGTGGCAATTACCTCCACTCTTCCAATCTGTCATGGCCAATGCCTACATGTTCTTCCCACCTGTGGTCAATCGGGTCGTCCATAGTATTATACCCAGGAAATTTGGAATAGCATTGTCCGTACACTGACTAGAAACTGGGATGAGGTCTAATCAAGACAGATAATACACTAAGAACATAAAAACTTACATCAGGTCAATTGGCTGGATATGAGCCCTGAAAATGGAAAAATTCCATAGTTTATTATTGCTTATGAATAAGCCACAAGGTTTAGTAGATGGAGAAAGTAAAGTAGCCTCACCTTTCTCCCTGAAAATAGAGAATGTCATTACTTTGATGTAAGCTTTTAGAAGGAGGCATGGGCCATGAGATTTTTCCTGGTGAGGAAATCATTTGACCATTCAATATTTAAATACTTGTTTCCTTTGTTTTTATTCCCCGAGGGATAGGCAGATTGGGTCCTAGGGATGTTTTTGTTTCCAAGTACATGCAACTTAGGGATACATATTTGTGAGTGGAAAAGAATCAGGACACAAAAGAGTGTGTGTTATTATTATAATGGGTGTATTATGACAGTGGTTCCTTCTGATGGATTTGGAGGTGACCGAATGACTGGGGAAACACATGAGAACATTTGCCAGAAGATGGAAATGCCATATGTATGTTAGGATTGGAAGGTACATGGTTGTATTCATTTGTCAAAATGGTACAGCTCAGGTTTGCACACTTCCATGAATGTCAATTTTACTTCTAACCCTCTAAATAATAATAATGATGACGATAATATTAATAACAATAATTATTGGGGTAGATACTGGCTGTGAGTATGGAAGATAAAAGAATGGTATAATGTTGATAATTATTGCAGCCCGATGACTGGTAGATGGAATCTCATTACAATGCTTGTTTTGTGCCTGTTTAAAGTTTTTGTAATTAAACAATTTGGAAACATACTAATTGTGCTGATACTAAATATTCATTGAGTGTGTGCCCTGAAGAAGAGACACCTTTCAACTGTTACCTTACGGAGTGATTTACACAGGTGAAAATAATTTAGTACACAGAACAAATATTTGCAGTCAAACCTATTTGACTTTAAGAAACCATTTTGTTTTTAATTAGCTAATGGTTAGAAAAAACAGTGACCTGAAAACAGTGGTTTCAGCAGGAAATGACTAAAATATGTAAGCCTCTACTTTTTTCATAGCTCTGGTAGACACCAATCTTCCGGTAGTAGACATTAGGAGACCTGCTTTTGATCAACAGGAAGGGAGGGAGGGAAGGAATAATTTGAGACAAACTTCCTAGACAGGGTCTGCAGGACTCACCTTTTCTCGTTTTTTTAGAACTCATCATTTGTTCTCATGATTAAAGATATACTAATTCTTCTCCACACATTTCTAAAAATTTGAAAGCATATATCATATCTTCTTTTTATTTGCATCAAGTTCAGAATGGCATGATTGCCTCAAATCTATGAGGCATAAAACACCTGCAATCTGAAGGAAGAGTGCAAGAAAAGCGGAAGAAATGTATGAAAAGGAGGGATGGAGAAAAGTTCAGTCCAATGTGCAACAACTGATTCACGGCTCAGTATGGAAGGATTTAGAAATGTCCATCATAACTGGTCATTTGAGAAAATCACTGAATTTACAAAAATAGCTTCAATAAAATAAAAATCTGAGGAAGGAGACTGCAAGAGAATTAGAGTGAAATATGTGATAGAAAGCCCTGGTGGATACAGACTTTTCTTTCCAGAAGTGCCTAAGTGAAACATGGGTCAAAAGGATACTTATAGAATTCATGGCATAGAAACATGCCTACATTTAAAGGTTCTTTAGATCTTTTTCCAAAGGAGGACAGCAGGAAAGGAACTGAACTCTTAAAAAATACAACATGGGTACTTTAATTTCTCTGCATTTACCCCGTGGGAAAGCGAAAAGAGGAGAGCAAGGAGATTCTGCAAGTGTTAGAAATGATTTCAGAGACATGAGATGTGATTGGACCCAAGGGGGCTTAATTATGAGCTGCTGGGCCTCCTGTGGCTTGGGCTACTGGCTAGGAAGTCTCTCAGTCCGTGTTCAGACCTGGTCCTTCTCACATTCACTAGGGAACATTACAAGTGGTGGTCAGGGGCTTTCCTCTACAGTTTGAGTTCAATAAATTTATGCTGCTGCCTCAGCATGATACAAACCTTGCTGGGAGTTTTCATGGAGATGAACCCACCAATATGATCTCAGATAAACTTACAGAATAGGGAGCATGTCTGTTCTGCAGCAACAGAAGAAAACCAAGAAAGGCTCTCACAGAGATACTTCCCACGTATTGGCAGATTGCCCAGCAGCAAATGGCTCAGAGTTCATGACATTGAAGAGGGCTGTTATAGAGGGTGCAGATAGTAAGAAGAGGCATGGCCAGCATGAGATGCAAGTGAATGAGATGGGAATCTCAGGAGGAGAAAGAGTGGATGACAAGTGAGTGCTGAGTGATTGTATTATGAAGACTGACCTTGGTCTTCAAGAGTCTGGTAAGAGCAGAACTGGCTCCCAACAGGAAAGGGCAAGGAAGTCTCACTCTGGCCAAATTCACCCCATAATGTTTCATTTCAGGCTTTTCCAATGATAACCACTCCAACCCCCCACTCTGTAGTCATGCATCCTCTCCCACCTGCCTTCCCACCATCTGCACCTGTCAGGTAATGCTCCTATGTCAGCTCCTAACTCTTGAATAGGTCAGACAAGGTGATCATTTCTAAAGGATTTCTATGCTTTGGAAATCGAGGACTTTGCTGACTGACTAGTCTACCCTAAACACATGTCAGGTGATACAGCCTGTCTTCATAAATGGTCCTTCTGACTATGATTCCTCACTAGAGTTTTAGCAGCATAAACCACAGCTATTGCTGAATTACTGGTATATTTGGTGACTTTCGGTATATGTTTAAATTTAAAAAAATTTTTTTTTAATGTTTAGTTTTGAGAGAGACAGAGGTAGAATGCGAGTGGGTTAGGGGCAGAGGTAGAATGCGAGTGGGTTAGGGGCAGAGAGAGATGGAGACAGAATCGGAAGCAGGCTCCAGGCTCCAAGCTGTCAGCCCAGAGCCCGACACGGGTTTGAACTCATGAGCTGTGAGATCATGAACTGAGCTGAAGTCAGACGTTCAACCGACTGAGCAACACAGGCGCCCCTAAATTTTTTTAATGTTCATTTTATGTATGAGAGAGAGAGATAATGAGCCAATGAGGGGCAGAGAGAGAGAGAGAGAGAGTGAGAGAGAAACAAAGAGAGAGTTCGAAACAGGCTCCAGGCTCCCTGGTGTCAGCACAGATCCCAACACAGGGCTTGAACTCATGAAACACAAAATCATGACCTGAGCCAAAGTCAATTGCTTTACCTACTGAGCCACCCAGGGGCCCTAACATTCAGTATATGTTTAGATGATCATGAGCTTGCTGACATAATGTAACACTGTTGGAGAGACTAGGAATGAATGAAATAACTAAAAGCTGTTTTATACAGGATAGCAACTATTTTTTTTCATAAATGGTTGTTTGTTTGTTTAGAGAAGTGCATGGGAAGGAGCAGAGAGAGAAGGAGAGAGAATGCAGAGCCTGACATGGAGCTCAATCTCATTAACCATGAGATCATGACCTGAGCCAAGATGAAAAGTTGGAAGTGTGGGGCACCTGAGTGGCGCAGTTGCAGTCCCTTACCTCAGACCGTGGCCAAGGTCATGACCTCACAGCTCATGAACTGGAGCCCTGCATGGAGCTCTGCTGTGAGTGGATCTTCCCCACCCCCATCCCCGCTCCCCTACTTGCATTCTCTCTCTCCAAATAAATAAACATTAAAAACAACAACAACAACAACACAGAATGGGATACTTAACTGACTGAGCCACCCTTGCACCCAGCAGATATTTTTCTATTGTACAACTTGAGAATTTCATGACTTTAGATATGCAATTCTTAGAAGCAATGATCTTTATCAGAAAAGAACTTTCATACAGGCACTAAGAACCCAAGTTTTGAGGAAATTCAGTCATCAGGGAATTGAAGCAACTAAAGTTTCCTTAGTTGCTCTACAACCCTCTCTCCTGCATCATTTCTGGAACCCCAAGGTCTGCCTTCTGTCTTCCATTTCTACTTCTATCTTGGACTCCTCTTAAGGAGACTGTCTTTTCACCCCTTTATTTTTATTCATTCTTTAGGCTTGAGCTCACAATATGAGTGAAGCATCAAATGGTCTGCATATTATTAAGAATCAATGAGCCTAAACTTGCCAATCTTTTGGTGATGGTAACCCTGAGCACTTTCAACCCCAGAAACTAACCTTTATTCTTGCTAAGTTACCTGTTCACCTATATCCCCTAGTCAGCAAGAATGAGTCCTCTTGCCTATGCACTGTTTCTCTAGATTTTTTTGCCTTCTAGAGATTCCTTCCTTCTAGTCATTCCGAAGCATGTATTTCAGAATTTCCATTATTTGAAGTGTACAATTCATGTCAAAGAATTCTGCCATTACTTACATAGGCAAAATAAAATAAAGTATTACTTATAATGTAAAAATCAGCATGGAACTTTGATTTAGATTAAGATTACATGGATTTGATCACCTTTTCTCAAGCTCTATTTCACATTTTTTTAAAAGGACAGCCAGTGCTACATAAATATATAATACACAGATACAGCTATCTCAGTATATTATGTTCCTGGGTGAAGCTATGTCTATCTCACTTCTCTTTCATAGGAAGCCTTTTAAACCAAAATACTGGTTAGAGTCTGATTATGTGATTGTCCAAACTGACGGTTTCTGACTCCGAGAGTTTGGGGGAAAAAATAGAACACTAAGGTCAGCTGAAATGTGGGATAGGGAGAGATTTATTAAAATCTGATTAAAGGGCAATATCCAAGCAAATTAATTTTAATTTAAATTTATAACATTTATAAATTTATATAAATTTAAATTAATAGCAAATATAATTATTTTATCCGCAGGTACAGAAGGACATAACCGAAAGATCAGCAATTTACTCCTTTATCCACGTCATCTGGGTGTTTCTAATGCAGTTGGCCTGCCCTGTACATAACTTCTAATTGTGGTACACTACTTATGGATGTCCTTCTTGAAAACAGTGATGTGTAAGTATGGATATTTTTCCTTTGATAATATAAACAAGATGGATGAGATGTCTTTGAATTCTGACAAAATCACAGAAACTCACTATGATGACTTTGAATTAAAACAGGAGTAGATGAGAAGAGTGGCCCTGACTGAGAACCTTCTTTCATTTTCATCTGGAGGCCGGAGGACATTATGTCTGTTTCCAACATCACCGTCTTCAGGCCTTCTGTGTTGACGCTGATAGGGATCCCAGGCCTAGAGACTGTGCAGTGCTGGATTGGGATTCCATTCTGTGTCATGTATCTCATTGGTATGATTGGAAACTCCTTGCTTCTGATCATCATCAGGTCAGAGCGCAGCCTCCATGAGCCCATGTACATTTTCGTAGGCATGCTGGGAGTCACAGATATTGTACTTGGCACGAGCATTGTGCCCAAGATGCTTGGAATCTTCTGGTTTCATGTGCCAGAGATTTATTTTGATTCTTGCTTGCTTCAAATGTGGCTCATCCACACATTTCAGTGCATAGAGTCAGGCATCCTCCTGGCCATGGCTCTGGACCGTTATGTGGCCATCTGTTATCCACTAAGACATGCTGCCATCTTCACCCACCACCTAGACTCCCAAATAGCGGCTGTGGTAACACTCAGGGCTGCCCTTCTCGTAGCCCCATCTTTAGTACTAATAAAATGCCGGTTTCAGTTTTACCATACAACCATCATTTCCCACTGCTACTGTGAGCATATGGCCATTGTGAAAATGGCTGCAGAAAATGTACGGGTCAACAAAATTTATGGCTTGTTTGTGGCATTCACCGTTGCAGGGTTTGACCTCATATTCATCACTTTGTCCTACATACAGATATTTATCACCGTTTTTCGTCTGCCCCAGAAGGAGGCTCGGTTGAAAGCATTCAATACATGCATTGCTCACATCTGTGTATTTCTCCAGTTCTACATCCTTGCCTTCTTCTCCTTCTTCACACATAGGTTTGGTGCTCATGTTCCCCCTTATATCCACATCCTCTTTTCTAGCCTCTACTTGCTGGTCCCCCCATTTCTCAATCCACTTGTCTACGGTGCCAAGACCAAGCAGATCCGGATTCACCTGATAAAGATGTTGCATTCACAAAATGCACTGTGATTAACATCTTCAACCTTCTCCTTTATGCAAAATAAGAATCTCTCAAAACAGATTAAAACAGAAAAATGCATATTATTCATAATATTTGACTTGTCTCCTTAATTGTTTTGTGAAATTTGCCTGCATTTTAGGCAGTTTTCACATCACAGCCCATGACACCTATCAGTCAGTGAGATTTAGATCCTACTAGGTAATGAGAATGGGAGTGGTAGAAACAGCAATAGTGAATATGTATCATTTACCTTTTTTTTTCTTATTTTGCAATTCCTGATTGAATTCTCTCATTCAAATATTCTCCACAAGGTACCACAATATCTATTTCTCAATGAATTTCCAAGCAGCCAAGACTCATTGTCTTGGATTGTCCAGATACTTGATGAAATCATGTTATTGATTCTATTTGTTTCTGGATCATCGTCATCATCTTTAAAGTAAATGACAGGATGGGTTCCTGGATGCTTCAGTTGATTAAGTATCCAACTTTGGCTTAGGTCATGATCTCCTGGTTCATGAGTTCAAGCCCTGCACCGGGTTCTTTGCTGAGAGCACGAAGCCAGCTTGAGATTCTCTCTCACCTTCTCTCTCTCTGCCCCTCCCCACTTGTGCACTTCCTTTCCCTCTTTTAAAATAAATAAATAAACTTAAAACGTAAAATTAATGAGAGGAAGCATTTTGTCCTTATTCAAACAAAAAACCTAAAGAAACAAAAAACTGTATTCAATCTAATGACACATAGTCATCAAATTTCAACATTTCTGGTGTCATTCAGGGCATTAAGATTTAAACGGTATGACCAATGCAGTATTCTATTTCACAATTCAGTACTTTTTATGCCCAGTCACCATTTATGTCTTTATTAATTCCTAAAGTGTTATAAAAATCCTACAATATTATAAATGTATACTCAAGAATAGAAGCATATTCTATTGTGTTATATTAGTTTCAGATGTGCAATATAGTGATTCCACACTTCCATACAACACCTTGTGCTCATCATGACAAGTGGACTTCTTAATCCCCATCACCAATATAACCCATCCCTCCACACACCTACCTGCTGGTAACCATCAATGTGTTCTCTACAGTTAAGAGTCCTTTCTTGATTTCTATCTGTCTCTTATTTTTTTCCCTTTGTTTGTTTGTTTTGTTTCTTAAATTACACATATGCTTGCAATCATGTGGTATTTGTTTTCCCCTATAGGGGGGCTGATTCTTAAGGAATGACAGATGAATTGCTGGTAGGTAAGGACATACCATGCCAGGTAGATGATCCTGGAGCTTAAATAGAGAATCAAGAAATGGCACAGTTTTTCTCAATGTAATGCACAACTTGTAGAGACAAGAAAACTACAAATGTCAAGAATGGCTATGGACACTATGCGAAATGGGTGAACTTTATTCTGAAAGCTATCATAGGTCACTGGCCAGTTTTGACTCCAAATGCGCATGTGTGTGAATGTGTGTATCTATTTGACATACAGCAGCGTATGTTCTCAGTGGACTTAAAACATTATGCTTTTAAATCACTCAAGGTTATTGCGTTAATGAACACATAAAGTGTTCTGTCCAAATTAATGACTTGAGAACTTAAGGCTTGTGGGCTGTTCCAAAAACCTGATCTCATGGATCATTTTTAAAAAGAGCATGGAAAATATTCCCATGTGTGCAGGTGTCCATACTTTTATTTATGACACTTAAATCAATGTATACATAAGAATTTATTAGACTGCATGTCACATGGATGTAGATACTCTGGCTTGTTTTATGGACTGGGCCTTATCAATGAATACTGAATTTGATCACTTTGTAAATCTAGAGGCTATCTTGAAGCATCTTTGGAGGCTGTTTTAAATGTCAGTATGTATTATGGATTGAGCCTAAATATCCATCAACTGATGAAAGGAGAAAAAAATTGTGATTTATATACACAATGGAATACTACTTGGCAATGAGAAAGAATGGAATGTGGCCTTTTGTAGCAACGTGGATAGAACTGGAGAGTGTTATGCTAAGTGAAATAAGTCATACAGAGAAAAACAGATACCATATGATTTCATTCTTATGTGGATCCTGAGAAACTTAACAGAAGACCACGGGGGCGGGGAAGGAAAAAACAAGTTAGAGAGGGAGGGAGACAAACCATAAGAGACTCTTAAAAACTGAGAATAAACTGAGGGTTGATGGGAGGTAGGAGGGAGGGGAGGGTGGGTGATGGGCATTGAGGAGGGCACCTGTTGGGATGAATTGGGTGTTGCATGGAAACCAATTTGACAATAAATTTCGTATGAAAAAAGAAAGAAATGTCAGTATTTATCAGATAGGATTTGCTTGGATAACCAATAGGCGTTGTGGTTCTTTAATAACAATTTCTTTGAAATAAAAGTAAAAAAAAACATCGGAAGTGATTTTAATATTCTAATCAGAGTTCGGCAAACTTTTATGCAAATAAAGTTTGGGTTATCGTGGGCAAAGAAACATTTAAAGACTATTTTGTAAGTATTTATATAAAAAACGACAAAGCATATTTCCACAAAGATTTCGATGAAATTATATATAATTATGAATCATTTATAATTGACACTAATAACAATTAGGTGTGTACTTTTCTGTAAAGAAAGTCTACTAATCAGGGGAAGGTGGAAATGTCCGTCATAAGTGGTCATTGTGAGAATACTACTGAATTTACAAAGCTTCAATAAATAAAGATCCAAAGAATGATACTACTAGAGAATGAGTGTCAAATGTGTGATAGAGATCCATTGTGGATACAGATTTTGTCTCCAGAAGTGTCTCAGTGAAAGAAGGGTCACAGAATACTTATTTATATGTAACTCATTGGCACAGGAACATACATTTAAGTACATTTAAGTGTCCTTTTGATGTTTTTCCAAATGAGGACAGCAGAAAGAAACTGACAAAAGTAAATGTAATTACTTAATTTTTACAAAAATCTTTTTATTTTGTAAGGAATGTCAAAAAAAAAGATTGCATATATTAATTTCTCTACATCTCCACTGTGGGGAAAAAGAAATGAAGAGACCAAGGGGATTCTGCAAGTTGCAGAAATGGCTTCAGGGACATTAGATGTGGATGGACAAAAGAGGGCTTCATTATGAGCTGCTGGGTCCCTGGAGGCTTGGGTGAGTGGCTGGGAAATCTCATATTCAGACCTCCTCCCTCTCCATGTACACTGGGGAACGTTATACTTGCGACTTCAAGCTTAATAAAGTTATGTTGTGTCTAGCAAATTACAGACCTTCCTGTGAGTTTTGTTGGAGTGTGATCCCACCAACAGGAGCTCAGACACATTTACAAAAGAGGGTGTAAGTCTGTTTTTCAGGGACAGAAGAAGAGAGGAAAGTCTATTCCAGAGATGTCCACATTTTGGCAGATGGCCGAGCAGCAAATGGATAAGAGTTCATGATATTTACAGCAGGCTGTTCTAGAGGGTGCAGAGAGAAGAAAGAGATGCTGTCAGCATAAGCACAAGTGAATGAGATGAGAGTCTCAGGAGGAAAAAGAGTGAATGACAGGTGAGTGATGAGTGATGAGTGATGGTGTTATGAGGACAGACCATGGTTTTCAGGTGTCTTGTAAAAACACAACTGGCCCCCAACAACAAAGCATGAAGTCTCTTTCCTCAATTTCACCCAATAATGCTTCACTACCAGCTTTTCCAGTGATAACCACTCCATCCCCCCTGCTCTGTACTCACTTAGGTCCTCTCCCACCTGCCTTCCCACCACTTGTGCCTGTCAGGAAATGCTCCTACATCAGCTTCTTTCTCTTAAATATGCCAGACAATGTGAATTCTAATAAAGGATTTCTCTTCTAATTCTGATTAACTCTAGAAAGAAGAAGTGAATGAAAGAATCCATGATCGAGGTATCTCTAGGATTAAGCATTGGGGAGCAAAGCTTTGGAAAATCAAGGAAATAGTTGACTAGTGTATTCTAAATATATATGAGCTGATACAGACTTGCTTCTGGAATGGCCCCTGTTGAGTGGGTTCCTTCACTGAGGTTTAGCAACATAGACCACAGCTCTTCCTGCATTACTGGTATTTTTGGTGACAATAAGTATATGATTAAATGATCATGGGCTTGCTGACAGAAAGCAACAGTGTTGGACCAACTAGGAAAGAGTGAAACAACTGAACCCTGCTTTTCACCAAATAGAAACTTTCTAATGTAGCTTGAGGCTTTCTAATTTAAGATATGTGATTTTTAAAAAGCAATGATCTTTTCAGATACAAATGTATCTGAACTAGACTAAGACCCAGTTTTCGGAAAAGTCAGTCATCAGTGAATCGAGGTGATTAAATGTTCTTTAGTTGAGCCCTCTCCTCCATCATTTCTGGTATCCCAAGTCTGCTCCCTATCTTCCATTCCTACTTCCATATTAGACTCTTGTTGGGAAACATGTCCTTCACCCCTTTATTTTCGACTCATTTCTCATGCCTGTGCTCATGAAATTCAAATGTTCAAGTGATATATATTTCATTAAGAATTAATGAGCTTACATTGGCCAAATCTCATGCTACTGGCAGCTGTGAGCAGTTTAAGCCCAAGAACCTAGCCTCTAGTCCATGAATTACCCATGTACGCATTTTCCCACACTCTGTTTTCAGGAAGATTGAGTCCCCTTGCCTCTATACATTGTCGCCTCTGAGTTTCCATGTTTTCTAGAGATTCCTTCCATCTAGGTATTCAGAAATGGGCATTCCAAAATGTCAGCGATTTAAAGCACACCACTAATTTTCAGGAATTCAATTGTTAGTATGTGGGCAAAATAAAATAGAGTTTTACTACATGTAAAAATGGCATGAATATTTCACCCAGACTCACCAAAAGTTCATGGGGTTGGATGATCTTTTCAAAGCGCTTCCTTTACTTTCTTTTGAACGGACTTCTGGGGAAGGGAAGGAAATATAAGATAAAAACAGAGGGGGACAAATCATGAGAGATTCCTGGTAATAAAGAACACTCTGAGGGTTACTGGAAGGGTGGGGGGGGGATGGGTTAGATGGGTGATGGACATTAAGGAGTGCACTTGTTGGGATGAATTCTGGGTATTATATTTAAGCGACGTATCACTAAATTCTACGCCCGAAACCCTTCTTACACTATATGTTAACTAATGTGGATTTAAATTTAAAAAGTGAAATTGCTATTGGAAAAGAAAAAAACAAAGAAAAGAGAGACATCCAGTCTTTCGTAGATACAAATGCTATAGATAGATGAACATATTGTGCTCATGGGTGTCACCAGTTTCTGTTTTCTCTTTCATAGGGAGTTTTCTCACTTAAAAAAATCAAGAAATAAACAGAAAAAGAGGCTCCTGGGTGTCTCAGTTGAGCATGCCATTCTTGATTTCAGGTCAGGTCAAGATCTTCGGGTTGGTGAGCTCAAACCTCATGTCAGGCTGTGTGCTGATGGTATGGAGTCTGTTTGGGTTACTCTCTCTTTCCCTTCTCTTTGCCCCTCCTGTGATCTCTGTCTCTCTCTATTAAAAAAAGCACCTTAAAATATAAACCTTATGGAGATTTATCTACTAATGTACTTGTCAGAGTCAGATTTGTTGATCCAAAGTGTCAGTTCCAGACCTAGACACAATGGAAATAACAGAATATTATCAGGTTGTTAGAATGTAGAATATGGACATTCATCAAACTCTGCTTGAAATGCCATTTCCAAGCAAGTTTAACAGGTATAATTATTGTAACCCCAGGTGCAGAAGGACATAACAGAGAGATCAGCAGTTACTCTGTTACCCACGTGATCTGGCTGGTTGTAATGCAATTAACTTGCCTTCTACATAACTTTTTGCGCTACACTACTTGTGGATGTCTATCTGAAAAGAATAATGTGTATCTGCGGATTTTTTCCTTCCATAACATACATAAGAAGGATTATATGATCTTAGAGTTCTGACAAAATCAGAGACCCACCATGATGACTTTCTCCAAACAAGAGTAGCGGAGAAGAGTGCCACTGACTGAGAAGCTTCTTTCATTTGCTTCTGGAAGCCCAAAGACATTATGTCCATTTCCAACATCACAGTCTTCATGCCTTCTGTGTTGACGCTGATAGGGATCCCAGGCCTAGAGACTGTGCAGTGCTGGATTGGGATTCCATTCTGTGTCATGTATCTCATTGCTATGATTGGAAATTCCTTGCTTCTGATCGTCATCAGGTCAGAGCGCAGCCTCCATGAGCCCATGTACATTTTCGTAGGCATGCTGGGAGTCACAGATATTGTGCTTGCTACCACCATTATGCCCAAGATGCTCGGAATTTTCTGGTTTCGTGTTCCAGACATTTATTTTGATTCCTGTTTGCTTCAAATGTGGCTTATCCACACATTTCAGTGCATAGAGTCAGGCATCCTCCTGGCCATGGCTCTGGACCGTTATGTGGCCATCTGTTATCCACTAAGACATGCTGCCATCGTCACGCGCCGCCTAGTCACCCAGATAGGGGCAGTGATAACACTCAGGGCCGCTTTCCTAGTAGCCCCGTGCCTAATACTGATAAAGTTCCGGTTTCAGTTTTACCATACAACCATCATCTCCCACTGCTACTGTGAGCATATGGCCATTGTGAAACTAGCTGCAGAAAATGTACGGGTAAACAAAATTTATGGCTTGTTTGTGGCATTCACCGTTGCAGGGTTTGACCTCACATTCATCACTTTGTCCTACATAGAGGTATTTATCACCGTTTTTCATTTTCCCCAGAAGGAGGCTCGGTTGAAAGCATTCAATACGTGCATCGCTCACATCTGTGTCTTTCTCCAGCTCTACCTCCTTGCCTTCTTCTCCTTCTTCACACATAGATTTGGTGCTCATGTTCCCCCTTATATCCACATCCTCTTTTCTAGCCTCTACTTGCTGGTCCCCCCATTTCTCAATCCACTTGTCTATGGTGCCAAGACCAAGCAGATCCGCATTCATGTGGTAAAGTTGTTCTCTTCATAAAATTCACTGTGATTAACTCCTTCAACCTTCCGTCTTAGTAGCAATCTCTCAAAATTAACTATAACATTTAAAAATCCAGACTGTCAGGGTGCTTGGGTGGCTCAGTCGGTTAAGCATCCGACTTTGGCTCAGGTCACGACCTCACAGTCTGTGAGTTGGAGCCCCGAGTCCAGCTCTGTGCTGACAGCTCAGAGCCTGGAGCCCGTTTCAGATTCTGTGTCTCCCTCTCTCTCTGCCCTTCCCCTATTCATACTCTGTCTCTCTCTGTCTCAAAAATAAAATAAATAAAAATAAATAAAAAATAATAAAAAATAAAAAAAAATAAAAAAATGCAATTCTTCAGTTTTGTATTTTTGTTTTGTTTAATTTGTCTGCATTTTATGGTTTTCATATCATTATACCCCATGACAACTATTATTCGGTCGGTTTTGGGATGCTACCGCCTAATAAGAGGAATAAACATAAAGATCAAAATAGTGAAAATATATTGTTACCTTTCCTCTTTTATTTTTTATTTCCTGGTTGAATTTCTTCTCTATGGATTCTTCTCCAGAAGAATTCATAAATATGCATCTATCACTGAAATTAAATGCAGCCAAACTCTTTGTTTTAGAACGTGTAGGTACTCAAAGAAAACAAGGTGTTCATGTGGCTTTTTAGTCACCAAAAGGTTTTTTTTTGAGGAGGTGTATTTTAAGCATATTGTACTAAAACAAACAAAAAACAAACATGTTTACAAAAAGGTAATTTGTACATTAAACAACAATATGAGAAATAAAAGAAAAAAACAATGAAACTCCCAGAAGATAGATATAAGAAACCAGAACAAAAGGACACATGTTAACTCTGGGGGCTGTGATTAAAAACTATACAGGGTCAATCCAAGAACCACAACATATCACTAAACAGGAGTTCTAGAAATCAGGGAAGATAAAACTATAGGTGGACTGTAGTAGACCAGGAACATATTAGAAAATTATACAAGACTATTCCAAAAACTAAAGGACACAAATCCAAATTGGGAGTATCCACTGTGTACCCAGGGAAAAAAGAATACAATTTCATAGTAAGTTAAGAAAATGAAAAGCCTATGGCTACAGACAGGCAGAAAGTATTTGCAAAATACATGTTTAACAAAGGACTTATATCCAAAATATACAAAGAACTTTTAAATCTCAACAATAAGGAAATAAACAAGTCGCTTAAAAAGTAGGCAAAAATCTGAAAACATATTTCACCCCAAAAACACATAACAAATAGCATTAAGCATGTTTTAAGATGCTCAATATCATTTGTCGTTAAGGAATTGCAAAGTAAAACAATGGGATACCATACACACCTATTAGAATGGGTAAAACCTGAAATACTGACAAAACCAAATGCTGGTGAGGATATAGAATAATAGGGACTCTCGTTCATTGCTGGTGAAAATACAAAATAGTACAGCCACTTTGGAAGAGAATTTTGCATTTCTCACCGAACAAAACATAGTCTTACCATGTGGTTGGCCTTGCACTCCTAGATATGGTACCAAATGGGTTAAAAACTTATGTCTACACAGAGACACGCACATAAATGTTTAGAGCAGGTTTCTTTTTAATTGCCAAAAATTGGAGGCAACTAAGATGAAGGGAAAAACAGACCGTGGCACCTCTTTAAAATGTAATGTGAGTATTTGATAAAAAAAGAGAGAGAGCTAGGGGTGCCCGAGAGGCTCAGTGGGCTGAGCATCTGACTTCGGCCTAGGTCATGATCTTGCCATTTGTGGGTTCGAGCCCCACGCCGGGCTCAGCGCTACAGCTTGGAGCCTGGAGCCTGCTTTGAATTCCATGTCTCCCTCTCTCTCTCTCTGCCCCGCCCCTGCTCACATCTGTCTCTCTCTGTCTCTAAAGCAATTAAACATTAAAAAAAATTTAAAAAGAAAAGAGCTATCAAGCTATGAAAAGACATGGAAGAGCCTTTAATGCACAGTTTTGAGTGAAAGAAGCCATCCAGAGAAGGTTACATCTGTATATGATTCCAACTATATGACTTTCTGGAAAAGGCAAAACTATACAAATTAGAAATAGCATAAAGATGAGTGTAGCCAGGAGTGTAGGAAGAGAGAGGGAGAGTTGAATGGGTGGAGCACAGGGAATTGTAGAGTAGTGAAAGTGATCTGTATGATACTGTGATGGAGGGTATATGACATGATGTACAGGTATCCCCCACTTTCTGGGGGACAGTAGCCTACTGTTAGCGAAAACACTGAAAATACCACAAACCCCGACGCAAATGCCAAAAAAGAGAGTCCACCCTGTCATGGAAAGTAGTGAGAACAGGGTGAGGCCTTTTGAGTCAGACATTCCTCAAATGGGGAATTAATAGGAGTAGTTGAAAGTGCATGGAAATAGGCTTGAAAATACTCTTGAGCAAGTGTTGATTTTGTGGGAGGAAAAACCATGACAGAAATGGTTGTCAGTTAAAACTGACAAAAAACTAGTAACCACCTTACTCTGAAAGAACCCCCTCACTCTCCTGTATACAACTGTTATCAATATTCCTGGAAAACAGGAAGCATTTCCAGTGAAGAGCTTCTGTCGAAAATAGAAAACAAAAATAAAAATAAAAATGTTTCTGGTGATAAATGCTCTGTCTCCCCTGCATGAACACCCACACAACACACACAGACACACTCACACACCGGTGTGTCCTAGAGAAACTACATTATATTGCTTCGATCTGAAGTCATTCTATGAATAATTGGTAGATATGGGAATAAAATAAGAAAATAAAGACAGTAGAGAAATAGACAAGAAATAGATCATATGATATAAGAATCGTTTAAAGTTGGGGTGCCTGGGTGGCTCAGTTGGTTAAGCTGCCGACTCTTGATTTCATCTCAGGTCATGATCTTGCGATTAGTGGGTTCAAGCCCCACATCAGGTTCCGTGCTGAGAGCACAGAGTCTGCTTGGGATTCTCTCCCTCTCTCCCTCTTTCTCTGGCCCTCCCCCGTTCATGCTTGCTCTCTCTCAAAAATAAATAAACTTAAAAAAAATTAAATTTAACAAATTGTTTGCAGTCAGGACCAAAAGAAAATTATGAAATCATTTCAAAATGTTTGCTATGTTATAACTGTTATCTCTTCTGTGACAAACCATCCCCAAACTTAGTGTCTCCAAACAACAATGACTTATTGTTTCTCACAATTCTGTGGGTCAACAATCCAGGTAAGGCTTGACCGTATGGTTCTGTTTCCATAAGGAGTGGGCTGTGGTACCTCAATAGGCAGCATTCAACTAAGAATTCAGCTTCAGCTGAGTTGAAAAGTCCACGGACTTCAGTCCCATGCCTGGTGCCTTTGGGCTCATCTCCACAGTCACCCTCTCACCATGGGGATAGCTTCTTCATACTATTAGTATGATTTCAGTGGAGTTCTATTCCTAATATGGGTGCCTGGCTTTGAATAAAAAACAAGGTAGAAGTTGCCAGACTTCATATTACATTGGCTCAGACAGCTGAGAACATCACCATCATTCCTGCTACATTATGTGGTCACAAGAACTGTCATCCCAGGTTCAAGGGGAGGAGGATTGGGCTCCACCACAGAAGATAGCAGCAGCACACACAGAGAGATAGAGAAGGGCATGATTGTAGTCAGCTTCTCAGATTACCTTCCACAGTGTGCAGAAGGGAAAAGCGAACCTATTGTAATAGGAATGGAGAAAGAATAATAACCAAGAGAGACAAAACTCATATGAGGGTCCGTGATAGATACAGAAAAGACAAAAAAGGTTTACTACATATATGAAAGGATTCTCCAAATTTTTTTTAAAAGCAAAATCAAACAATAAAAGAAATGTAAAATTAAGATTATGATTGTAATTAGAACCTTAGCCCTACCCCCCAGACAATCCCAATGCATTTAGAGAAAAGTTACCCGGACAGAGAAAGTTTAAAAAGAAAAAGGAAAAGGAAAAGAGAGGCACCTGGGTGGCTCAGTCAGTTAAGCGTTCGACTCATCATCAGGTCATGATTCCAGGTTGTAAGATCAAGACTCATGTCAGGCTCCACGCTGAGCACTGAGCACTGAATAGGGATTCTTTCTCTCCCTTTTCCTATGTCCCTCGTCCACTCTCTTTGTCTCTGAAAGAAGGAGGAGGAGGAGGAGGAGGAGGAAGGAGGAGGAGGAGGAGGAGGAGGAGGAGGAGGAAAGGGAGAAAGAAAAGAAGAAGAGCAGCTCAGGCTGAGAAAATAAAAATCCACATAAAAATCCAAATAAAACTCTCTATGGTAGCTAATGGCATTTCTGGACCCTTCTGATGCGAATTCTACCACGTGACCAATGGAAGAGAGAGAAAACCAAGGAGCCTTAAAATTTCAAGGTAAGTAAGGTAACAGAATCTAGTCTTAGGTACCCTCTCAAAAGCATACAATCCTTCCACATGTGGCATTCACAGTCTACATTTGCAGATGCCTCCATGGGAACAAGACAGTATTGCACTAGCAGGAATCTCTGCCACGCAAAGGAGATCTGGGTACTCAATGCAAGTGTGTGCTAACTTGGATGTCCCAGAGTGCTGGACCAAGGAAACCCTGCACATGCTGTAGAGGGAGAGACAGTGGGCGTGTTTCTCCCAGGAGCCGACTCTGGGCCATCTCCTTCCACCAGTGTGTAAAGTTCAGTCCTCTGAGGACTGAAGGTCTAGGGCCTGAGAGATGCCTAGAGGAGGTATAAATAGCTCCACATTTGCTATTTGTCTTCTGAACATCATCTTGCTTTTATTTTTTCCCCCCAACCAGTTAAATACCTTCAGGATCCAAGAAAGTATAGGTAAGTAAGCTGAGTTTTGCTCAGCAAAGACATGTAGAAAAAGGCACCTGGAAACACAGGAAAAAGAAAGAAAGAAAGAAATCTTAGGGAACTCCAGAGGCAGCTCCGTCTTCCTAGCACCTGATCATCTTGTATTTCTCTCAGCCTTGTCCTATGAGGCATTGGATGTGGCTGTAATGGGACTCGTGGACAATTGTAGTATCTCTTTGTGCTCTTTTCCTAAATGGGCCATCTGCAACGGGCACAAATGGGCATTTTTCCTTTTCGAATATGTTACGCAATGGTTCTTTTTCTTTGAAATGTGGCCCTGAATGCTGTGCATAGATGCAATGAATTTGGAGTCAAGTTCCAGTAGTAAAAGCAAGGCTTCGTAACTAAACAAGTCTAGTAGTTAAAGACAACGCATATATATATGTATGTATGTAAATACATGCACGCATTTCCCCCTAAAATTTGCTGACCATTCATTATACATCAGGTGCTGGGCTAAACACAGATTAAAAAACTGAACCTCAGAGATTTCAACTCCCTTCCCTATATAACAAAGACGTTACACTGAACATGAGGCTAGAATAGAACCCCATTTCTTTTTGTTAATATTTGTTTGTATTTGAGAGACAGAGTGAAAGCAGGGGAGGGGCAGAGAGAGAGGGAGATACAGAATCCAAAGTAGGCTCCAGGCTCTGAGCCTGAGCTGTCAGCACAGAGTCTGACCCAGGGTTCCAAGGGCTCCAAGTTACAGACCATGAGATCATGACTTGAGCTGAAGTCGGACGCTTAACCAACTGAGCCACCCAAGTGCTCCTAAAACTCCATTTCTAAGCCAAGTTCACCATGCTGAACCGTCTGCACCTGTAAGACAGAAATGATAGATTGGGGGTGAAAATTACCAATTCACATTTGTGTCTAGCATACGAAAGTAAGTCTTGGCCTTTATGGATACTCTAAATTAGCTCAATCTCTGTCTAGCGGATCCGAAGCTTGAAGTCCAAAAATTTGAAATGTTCAATGTAATAATTATTTTAATCTTAATGATGGTAATTTTGTAAATTCCCTAATCTCATCTGTTGCTGAGCTAAAAATGTATCTGACTTATGTGGCAACCACCCTAACATACTGACCCACATTTGTAATTGATGTTTACTTTTAGGTGTTTTACAACTGGAAACCAAGCTTCCCATGAAGTAGTTTTTAGTGGTAATACAGTCAGAATAGGATGTTGCCATCACTTACATATAATTCTATGGGCCCCAGACGTACTCAATCCCTATTAACCACACTGCCTCTATGCATATATTCACGATTCAGTCAGAATCTGCCATAAGTAATATTATAAAAAATGCTTCCTGGAGGTCCAGAGTTATAAGTTGGGGAGCTGCAGTGATAATGCTATATCACAACAAAAAGGAACACAATAAAATAGATCACTCACTGGTGTGCCAAAAGATCACTGGGAAATTTGAAGAAAATCTGTAAAATTTGTCTTATGTCCCTTCTACCTCTGTTTCTGTTTCCTCCATCATTTAGACTCTCTACTCCCCCATCTCGGATATCCTAATGAAGCCCAACTCACTAAACATCCCCTCCCCATAACTGCACTTCACTCACAGAAGCTGAAAGTCTGTGGAATATTTTGCATTTGTTGGAATAACAACAGTATCCATGTTGAGGATCATTGTAAAGGTCTTATCAACAGGCTATTGTGAAGATTTAATAAGGTGATATTTATAAAGTGCTATGGCACATATTAAGCACTTATTAATGTGAAGCATTTTTTTTCCCAAGATATGACTTAATTCTTCCATGGAAGGAGTCAGAGTGCAATATTAGGCGCATTAATACATCTCACTATCTTTTCACAGAGAAGAAAATATTGTGAAACAATCTAAGCAGACGTCATTCAACCTAAAGTGGTGCTGCCTCTCAATCCTCAGTCAGCCCTGTGGTCTTTAATCCAGATACTAGGTCTGGAATATACTGCCCCAGATGGCCCCTTTCTCTTACAATCACACCCATCCCCAGGACATGTGGTATGTCCTGACTGGAATCCCAGGACTGGAAGATTCTCATACCTGGATCTCCATCCCTATCTGTTCTATGTACATTTTGGCTGTCATAGGCAACATCTTCTTGATCTTCCTGATTGTAACTGAGCGCCGTCTCCATGAGCCTATGTATGTCTTCCTTTCCATGCTGGCCTTATCAGATGTCCTGCTCTCCACAGCCACAGCCCCCAAGATGCTGGCCATCTTCTGGTTCCATTCCACGGATATATCCTTTGGGAGTTGTGTATCTCAGATGTTCTTCATCCATTTCCTCTTTGTGGCAGAATCTGCTATTCTCCTGGCCATGGCATTTGACCGCTATGTGGCCATCTGTCACCCACTGAGATATACCACAATCTTAACCTCCTCAGCCACTGGGAAAATTGACATCGCAGCTGTTGTCAGGAGCTTTATCATCTGCTTTCCATTCATCTTCCTGGTACACCGACTTACGTATTGTGGGAGAAACATCATTCCCCATTCCTACTGTGAGCACATGGGCATTGCCAGATTGTCATGTGACAATATCAGTGTCAACATCATTTATGGCCTGACTGTGGCCCTACTGTCTACAGGACTAGACATTGTGTTCATCATTATGTCCTACGCGATGATCCTTCGCACAGTGTTTCAGATACCTTCCCGGTCTGCTAGATTCAAGGCCCTCAACACATGTGGTTCCCACATCTGTGTCATACTTATGTTCTATGCCCCAGCATTCTTTTCCTTTTTTGCCCATCGTTTTGGGGGTAAAACCGTCCCTCAGCACATCCACATCCTGGTAGCCAACCTCTATGTGGTAGTGCCCCCTATGCTAAACCCCATCATTTACGGGGTGAAGACCAAACAGATTCAAGACCGAGTAATTTTGCTTTGCTCCCCCATCAGCACGCATTGTTAAAATGAAGAATAATGCGAAATGCTGGCTATTTCTGAATAAACCCCCCCGCCCCACTTCTCTCTCTCTCTCTTCTCTCTCTCTCTCTCTCTCTCTCTCTCACTCACTCACACACACACACACACACACATACACACACACTGAATGAGCAATGGGAATAAAGAGAATCCATAAGTAACTCTTAATAAACCAGAAGGATAATAAATGCCAAAGTTTCCAATGTATTTTCCTAAAGCACATAAAATTTTTGAGAAAAATTAATGAATGATATTCTCAATTCTCCTAGATATCCTATTATCTTGCAATTTAACTTATTCTTAAGCATACATAAGATAACGTAAGAAAAACATATTTTAGGGTTAAACCCAGATGGAATTGTCTTGGGTAGATCTGGGAAGTGAAAATAGTGACTCACTGAGTGTTTGTATAGACAGTTGAAATTCTGCTGAACTATAAAACACTCCCACCACAGTCAGTAAATACTTGGGCCAAGAACATAAAGCCACAATAAACAATAAACAATAATTATTTCTATCTGTACCTTTCACGGCAATTAAAATGTGAGTTCTAAAGGGATATTTTCTGAATCTCTGATACAAAGTCTATGTATAGAAAAGGCACACCGTATAGGTTTATTGAATGAACAGATAATACTGAATGAAAACAAGTAATAAGTGAAATCAACCCACCTCAGACCACACTTTGTTCCCTACATAGTGATGACCTTGGGGCCAAATCATTAATGAAGCATCCTGGTGTCAACAGACTTCACCAAGGGAGGGACTAACAGATAAAAAATACCATACCCAGGTCCAAAATTAAAAGGCAGTGAAAGACTAAATACAATGTTTGCACATATTTGTATTTAAAAAGGTTCTATTCACACCAAATATTATTTTATAGAAGCTTGTCTCCAGATTGTACCGTAATTTCTTCATTCAAGATAGTATTTTTACAACCTCTCCTTCAGCAGGCCTTAGCACATGCTCTGAGAATGTGCAATCTGACCTTATATACCCTTGAAGATAGACAAACAATGAACTTTCAAGCATTACCTTGAACACGTGCAACCTTTTCCGGGTTAGCCTCTTTATTTGTTTTTCTATTATGTATATATGATGTGTGTTTGTATACACTACACACATTAATATATGTACAATGTTATATACACATTATAAAAACACACATATATACACATGCATGTTCATGATATATATATGATATATATGTATATATACATCTATATATATGTATATATACATATATATATGTATAATATCAGATATATATATAAAACAATCAATGTGGGAAATGAACGTGTGTTGCCTTGACCCTTGGAATCCTGGACAACTACTTTGGTTTGAAATATATGTTATATTCACTTGAATTTGAGCAAGGAAATCTATTTTAAGAGTTAAAAAAAAAAAACCCTTTGATATGAGAAATCCTGGTTTGCCAGTCCCACACTAACTGTATAAGTTTGTCCTGTTATGTAACTATTGGTTCTTGACCAATAAAATGGAATTATTTTAGTACCTTCCTTATTGGCTTGACAATTAAATGAAATATGTCATATGATGTATTTGTAATTTAATAAAAGCAAATTTTATTTTGATGGTGTTGGTAACTTTTATGAACAGAAACATCAAAGAACTGACCTCACCAAACTCAACAGAGCCCTGATAACAATAATTCATAGAAAAATGGTTGGAATGGGTCATCATCATAGATACGGAAGTCACATAAAATGTTGCTAAAAGTTGTAGCAAATAGGATTCTGGTTCAGAAGTAAATTCTCCAAGGATTGAACGGGAGTCAGAGAGGAAATACAGTACAGAATGATAACAAAATATATTTAATGAGTGGTGTAAGTGAGCCTTCAAGGAGAAAACTTTTTAAGGGGGTGCCTGGGTGGCTCAGGTGGTGAAGCATCTGACTTCGGCTCAGGTCATGATCTCATGGTTTGAGGTTTGAGCCCTGTGTCGGGCTCTGTGCTGACAGCTAGGAGGCTGGAGCCTGCTTCAGATTGTGTCTCCCTCTCTCACTGCTCCTCCCCCACTCAGGCTCGCTCTCTCTCTCTCTCTCTCTTTCTCTGTCTCTCTCTCTCAAAAATAGATAAACGTTAAAAAATAATAAAAACAAGAAGAGTTTTTAATGCTTGAGTTTTGGCAGTGAGGAACTAAGAAAATACCAATTTCCCACCAAGAATGTATGAAATATGACAGGAATAAACAATGATTGAGTTGTCAGCCGTAATTGCAGAGAAGCTTTCAGGGTGAGGGCTCAGGGATTGGTAGATGCTGATGGAGTCAGGATATCACTGTGTGTGCTGAGCTGCTAGAAGCACAATCACTGAGTCGTTGCCCTGGAAATTTTGAAGGGGATGCTCCGTATCCTACCATTCTACCATCTTCTTGACCACAGAGTCCCCCGCTGGGTAACAGTGAGTAAGAAAAAACGGTATACCATGCACGATAGAAACGGAGAGCCCTGGAGGGGCTTAGAGAAAACTGACCTACTCTTCCAGATACAATTAAAAAAGAAAAAGAAGAAGTGGAAGAAAAAAAGCACTAAGAGATTGTTAAAGTGAGTACCGTGTTTCATGAGAGGAAGACACCGGGTCATTTAATATCAGACTCTTAGACCCAGAGATTCAAAGAATACATTACCTGGGTAGCTGAGCAGTAGCAGATATAGAGATACTACGGAGTCAGAACAAATCTTTCTCCTGATGGTTTCTACTCTGCCCTAAGTGGTCTCAGACAGGGTGAAACGCTGTGACATGAAGCATAGGGTATTAGGAAAATGTATCCCAAAGTGGGAAGAGGCTAAAGACACTAGTTTGCCATGTCAAAACTGTTGCAGAATATCGTGTTATAATTGGGGTTTTAGCTAATATAAGTTAAGGAAGAATTAGAAGTGGGGAAAGAAGAAGACAAATCCTAGGTTTTGTGTCTTAATTTATTTTTCCTTATTTCTGTATTTAATTATTTTCCTAGTCTTTGTAAAGCCAACAGAGTTCCACAAGAATGGCATACTAATCCATATTTACTTATCCTGGATTGTGTGCTTAAAATGTGTTGAGGGGTAGACCTTGGGTAGTCTCATCACAAAAGAGAAAAAACATAGGAAAATGGCACAGGTGTGAAGTGATGGATATGTTGATTGGCTTCGTTTTAGTGAGTTTTTCATAATGTATACATATATTGGGTCATCAGTTACACACATCCGTTATAAGCAATTTCTGATTGTCAATTATACTTCAGTAAACCTGGGGCAGGGGTGGGGGAGAAGACATTAGTGTCTTATTGTGACTAGAATGATTAGAAAAATGAAGTGGAAAATGACATCATTTAAAATGGTAAACAAAACTGTACATGTGTCTGAAATACATGTAGGAAATATTTATTGCATATTATTCATTGTAATGATAATATGGCATCCACAATGATCTACAAATTCCCCATAATCCCAATAAATGCTAATATATTTTATCATTTCCATGCTGATATTTTTTTCAAATTTTTATTATGGCAAAATATCTGTACCATAAAGTTTGTGATAATAATGATTTTTAAGTGTACGATTCAGAGCAATTAATCATATTTGCAATGTTGTGTTCCTATTGCCACCAGTTGCAAAAGCTTTCATCACCCAAAACAGAAACCCTATGCCACTGAGCAATAATTCCCCACTCCCTTGCTAACCTCTAACCTACTTTATATTTCTATGAATTTGTTTACTTGTAGAGGTGGAATCATATAATATTTATGTTTTTTGTCTGGCTTATTTCGCTGAATATAAGTTTTTCAAAGGTCATGCATGTTGTAGCATGTTTTTATCCTTCATTCCTTTATACTGATGCATAATGTTCCCGATATATATATATATATATATATATATATATATACACACACACACACACACACAAACACACACATCTGTGTGTGTGTTTGTGTGTGTGTGTGTGTGTGTGTATACATCGTTTTGTACATTCATCTATGGATGTGCAGTTTGGTTGCTTCCACCATTTGCCTACTGTAAATAATGCTGCAATGAACATCCATGTACAAGTATGTCTTTGAATACCTGTTTTTAATTTGGGTGGTACATACTCAGGAGTGGAATTACTGCATACATGTGATTCTGTGCCTGAGTTTTTAAGAAACTGCCAAACTGTTTTCCACAGAATGTGCACCATTTTTCATTTCCTCTGGCAATGTATGATGGTTCCAATGTTCCCTATTTTGTCAAAACTTGTTAGTGTTTTAATTTTTTAACTGTGTTTTACATTTCCTTATTTATTTTTGACAGAGGGAGACAGAGCACAAGCGGGAGATGGGCAGAGAGAGAAGGAGACACAGAATCCAAAGCAGGCTCCAGGCTCCAAGCCAACAGCACAGAGCCTGACCTGGGGCTGGAACTCACAGACCGCGAGATCATAATCTGAGCCGAACTCGGACGCTCAACCGACCAAGCCACCCAGGCACCCCTAGTGTTTAAATTTTTAAAAAAATTATACAGTTTAGTAGATG
The DNA here is from genome assembly GCF_018350195.1 of Panthera tigris. Taxonomy (NCBI): domain Eukaryota; kingdom Metazoa; phylum Chordata; class Mammalia; order Carnivora; family Felidae; genus Panthera; species Panthera tigris. The sequence continues at coordinate 60,928,366 of NC_056669.1, read as the reverse complement.
TGAAGTGGTGTCTTATTGTGGTTTTGATTTTTATTTCATGTGCTATTGGCATTTGCATATTTTCTTTAGAGGATTAATTATTTAATTCCTTTGCCTATTTTTAAATTCGGTTGTTTATCTTTTTGGTTTTGAGTTGTTTGAGTTCTCTGTACATTCTGGGAATTAATCCCTTATTAGTTATATCATTTGCAAATTTCGTTTTGTAGGTTATCATTTCACTTTTTGTTAATGTCATTTGATAATGTTGAAATTTTAATTTTGGTAAAGTCCATTTATCTATGTTTTTTATTTTTATCCTCAGGCTTTGGTGTGGCTTTTGAGAATCTATTGTTCAATCCAAGGTCATGAAAATGTACCTCTATGTTTTTTCCCAAGAATTTTATGATTGTAACTTTTATATTTGTGTCATTGCTCTATTTTTATGCATTCTGAGTTGTAGTGTTTATGTAAAAGAAAAACATAGAAAGTAGTCAGAAAAATTAAAAAAATTACTTGACCAATTAGATATGAACTTACGTATTATAAAATCAGATACTTGCAGCACTGTGACTCTGACAAAATAGGCATTGGATCCAAAAGCAGGATACAGAATCAAGATATAGATCTACATTTACATAAAGATTTAAAATGAGACCTATAGTTGCTCAAAATAGTTGAGAAAACACCAGGCTATCCATTAACACATGTGTTAAAAGTGGTTTCTACATTTGTGAATAACTAAATGAAATCCTTAGTCACCCAAGTCCCCAAAACAAATTCCAGATGGAGTTAAACTTCTCTCCTTTCTCCTTGTTCTTTCTGTCAACTCTATTAAAATCTCTTTCCCATTTTCACTCACCAACTCTATCTCAAGCCTGATCTTGAATTCCACCTCTGGCTCCTAACCTTAACACCCAAGGCTCTGTTACTGATGAGTAGAATTTTAGTGTTCATGCACTTGTTCCCAGATAAAGAACCCTCGCCTTAAACTCCACCCTCGCCATCATATTCAGCCTGTGAGACCCTAATGGCTTTGGTGTTGCTCTCAGCTATGACCCCAGGTTCCAGCAGGAGACACTTACCCTCCTACAAAATATAGAGAAGGTTTCACCATCATCCATGGAGAGTAGGGGGAGAAAGAGTGAACTGGTAAGTTAAATAAGGGCATTGGAAAATTCTAAAAACTGGGAGAAACTACCCTCCTTTTCTAAGAGACTTAATTGTTTCTTTTATTTCCTGTGTTGAGTATTTACACCAAGATTAAAGTCAATTGACAATTCTCATGAGTATTGTAAACTATATAGAATTGGGGGTACATCGTAGACTATGTAGAGATATGATAGCTGATTCAGTCACTGTTGACCAAATCTTTTACATTAAACCGTGTAATCTAATCTACCAATCCTGCATTCTATTAGGTGAGACAGAACAGGCTTTCTAGGCACTTTTGCTTAAACATATGTAAAAGAGGTGTGAATGACCTTGTAGGGACCTAGGGAAAGCTGCCCCAAAGTATGCCACAATACCATAAAGATTATGCTGAATTAAACTTATTTAAGAAACAGCCAGTGCAAGACTACTGATTCTTTGTCTCCAGAAAGCAAAAAGCACATCTCCCATGTGAAAGGTACCTTCTCTGCATCAAGAGGTAAAGAGACATCCTTATCATCAGAGATAGGGAATCAGGGCCAAAGTAGCCTATGTAAATAAATTTTATAATTTTTAGAGATTTATTACCCCAGCCCAAATTCTAGTCCACATTTAGAATTCTTTACTAATGGAAGCTCCTGAGCATAAGTTTTCTTTGTCCCGTCAATTCCTCACAGATGGATGTTTCTTTGTCTAAAATGTATAAAAACTTCATGTCTTGGTCATTTCCTTTGGTCTTAATTTTACTATGGACCTCTGTGTGCATTAATTAAATTTTGTTTTTTTTTCCTCCTGTTCATCTGTCTCATGCCAATGTAATTATTAGACTAATTTAGAAGAACCTTGAAGGGTAGAGTAAAATTTTCCTTCTCAACAAACTCAACAGAGTCAACTTGTGACACATGGGAATAATATGTAAAGGCTACTTGTCCTATACAAGTAAACGTACCGATATACCAGTTCTATGAAAAATAAAACCACATGCCGAACTAGAATTCAAAAAGCATGGACGGTACCGTAAACTTAGTAACTACCCAGGCAAGTGCTCACTGATACACTGGGGACACAAGTCAGTGTAGTTAACGTTGTACTTAATTTTAAAATTAGGAAATGAGATCAGTAACACTTTCTCTGCTTATTTCTCCGGCTCTGGAAAACTAAATTAAGAAATGACTATAAATATGCCTTTAATCTGTTAAATATTACATATACATTTATTATTTCTGCTACAAATCATTATCAGTCATTCCTCTTGCAAATACGACCTTCCCTTCCTTAGAACACACTAACTTCTAGTACTCAGTTTTGTTTAGTGAACCATCTCTGGATCCTGCTACGTATTTGTTGGGTTCTGACACTGTAGATGATAGGGTTCATCAAGGGTGGGAAAAGAATATAGATATTGCCCATGAGGACATGGACCACAGGAGAGAGGTGCTTTCCAAAGCGGTGCACCATAGTCAAACCAATAATTGGGATATAGAAAACCAGAACAGCACAGATGTGGGAGACACAGGTCTTCAAGGACTTGAGCCGCTCGTCCCGGGATGCAATAGTCAAGACTGAATGCAGGATCGAGATGTAGGAGATGAGAATGAGCACCGAGTCCAAAAAGAGTGTGCAGATCACCAGGGCTAACGCATAGAAGCTGTTGAAGCGGATGTCGGAGCAGGCAAGCCGAAGTAAGTCTTGGTGCAGGCAGAAGGAATGGGAAAGGATATGAGGATGGCAGTAATGGAAGAACTTTAGGCGGACAATGGGAGCAGTAATGAACAGGAAACTCCTCCCTAAAATGGCCACACCAATGGTGATGATTCTCATATTGGTGAGGATGGATGTATATCTCAGAGGATTGCAGATGGCAGTAAAGCGATCAAAGGCCATGGCAAGAAGGACTCCAGACTCTGTGAGGGACAGACCATGGATGAAGTAAGTTTGGGCAATGCAGGCATCCAGGCTGACTTCCCTGCTCAGGCCCCACAAGATCCCGAGCACCGTGTGCACTGTGGACAGCCCCATGCACAGGTCAGTGAGGGCCAACATGGCCAGGAAGTAGAACATGGGCTCATGTAAGCTGGGCTCCGTCCGGATCACATGCAACACCAGGCAATTCCCTAAGAGTACCATAGCATAGATACAGGAGAAAGGAATGGAGAGCCAAGGATATTCCCGTTCCAGGCCAGGGAAACCCGTAAGGAGAAAGGTGGAGTTACTGACTTTGGAATCAGGTTGAACAGACATGGATCTCTAAAGATGGATACCTCTCAGAAAAAAATATACTTAACAGCTTATTAAGAATCACATGTGTTTTCCACTGCCTTAATATACAGTTTGAAGTAACAGCTGTAAAAGGAATGATTACATTTAGCACAAGAACTCATTACACGTATTACCAATGCTTGTATTTTATAAGAAGCTTCATTTGCTCTGAAACAGAAACTATGCCTACATATGAAACCTTCTTATTCGTTCACTGACCCCATCAGAGGAATTGTGTCCATATCCATAATCTCACTGTCACTTTCTACCTCAGTGCTTCATACTACAAATAACAGAGAAAATACCCGGCTCGTGAAGGTATTATAATGAAGTTTAAGTACACCAAATAGAAAAGGAAAACACATTCGAGTGTTTGCCTTTAAAACTTCGTGAAATGAATTGCAACTCACTGCCGTAGCGAGTAAGATTCACCTCTGCTTATTACATAAGACACTCAGTCATTTATAGAAGTCATCTCTCAGTCATGTTGTCCACTTGTACATGTACCTTTCATGGACTTAATAAAGAATAACTGTCGCTCACAGCAGAGATGGTCTTGCCAATCTTGAAAATGGACCTGGTTCTTTTCTCTTTGTCACGGTGGCATGGATATTCCAGAAGAAGCAAGATTTATGCAGGTCTAGGAGTCACTGGAGTAAATCCCAAACCCTGGGAGGTTCTGAGAGTGAATGATGCAACATATAGGGGTTGTGCTTCTTTGGGAGAGTGAGAGAAAACCCATGGGGAGTATCTGTAGAGCAGATGTTCCACTCCACTAAATTTTGAGTATTCTTACAAGTGCAAGTTTATAAAAATAATTCCTTCATTCAGGGAGATTTTGAAATGAGTACTGGACAGACAGTTCCAGAAACATGTAGTAGTTTGCTTCCTCCCTCACTGGTCTTTACATGTTTTTTTGGAGGATGGCAGATACATCCTATATAAGACAGGTTATTCTTATTGACATAAAATTTCATTTTATTTCCCTTCATTTCAGTATACCTTTTCTCTTTTTATTTGAACTCATGCCATCAGTATTCAAAGAGTTTGTGTACTGGCAAATAAAACGTTGTTTTGTAAGTCATAACAGATTTGTGTACGGTTGATAATCCTTTTAAACTGCTTGAATTAGAGTCTCTATTTTCATAACAGTAATGTTACTGAGAATTTTTTTTTTTGCATTTACTGTGTACTAGGAATCTTAGCATTATTTAACTCTCAGAATTAGAGTACTTCTGTTATTAATTTAATTTCTAGAATTACTTAAGGATTATATCTTTTCATAGGCAGTAGACCACAGAGATAAATAATGTGCTTACAAAGCCAGACTTTCTGGGTTGAAAACCCTTCGCCGACTCCTGTGAGTACTGTGTCCTTGGGCAACATACTTAACCTTATATCAATTTTCTCATCTAAAATGGGGACAATTGGGATGCCTGGGTGGCTCAGTCGGTTAAGCATCTGACTTTGGCTTAGGTCATGATCTCACAGCTCGTGGGATCAAGCCCTGTGTTGGGCTCTGTGCTGACAGTTCACAGCCTGGAGCCTATTTCAGATTCTGTGTCTCCTTCTTTCTCTCTGTCCCTATCTACTTGTGCTCTTTCTCTCTCTCTTTCAAAAGTAAATAAACATTTAAAAATTGAAAATAAAATTAAATGGGACAATAAAGGGCATCTGTGTGGCTCATTTGGTTGAGCCACCAACTTTTGATTTCAGCTCAGGTCATGATCTCGTGGTTCATGGAATGGAGCCCTGCATCTGGCTCTGCGCTGACAGTGCTGGACCTTCTTGGGATTCTCTTTCTCCCTCTCTCTCTGCTCCTCCACTTGTGCTGATGTTCTCTTGCTATCTCTCTCTTTCTCTGTCAAAATAAATAAGTAAACATAAAAAACCCATATGCAATGATTCAAAAGCAGTTTTAAGAGGGAATCTATAGCCATAAATGCCAACATTAAGAAACAAGAAATATTTCAAATAAAAACCCTCACTTTTCTGGGGTCCCTGGGGGGCTCAGTAAGTTAAGCATCTAACTTTGGCTCAGGCCATGATCTCAGAGCTTGTGAGTTCAAGCCCTGTGTCTGGCTCTGTTCTGACAGCTCAGAGCCTGGAGCCTGCTTCAGATTCTGTGTCTCCCTCTCTCTCTCTTCCCCTCCCCAGCTCACACTCTGTCTCTCTCTGTCTCTTATTCAAAAATAAATAACAAAACATTAAAAAAAAGCCTCACTTTTCATCTCAAGGTATTAGAAACAGAACAAACTAAGCCCAAAGATGGCAAAGAGAAAGAAAGAACAATGGCCATACTAGAAATAAATAAAATGGAAATTTAAAAATGTGGAAATAATCAATAAAACTAAGAGTTGTTTTTTTAGAAAAGGTAAAAAGAATTACGAAACTTTAGCTACTATGAAAAAAAGAGAGAAGACTCAAGTAAATAAAATTAGAAAAGAGTAAGGAGAAATTACAACTGATATCACAGAAACAACAAATGGGATAATGTAGAAGAAATGGATAAATGCCTAAAAACATAAAACTTACAAAGACTGAATCATTAAGAAACAGAAAATTTGAACAGACTAACAATGAGTAAGGAAATGTAATCAGTAATCCAAACCATTCCACGCAGAAAAGTCCAGGATCAGATGGTTGCACTGGGGAATCCCAATAAATATTTAAAGTAAATTAATGCCAATACTTCTCAAACTCTTTCAAAAAAAAACTGAAGAGGAAGGAATATGTCCAAACTCACATTACAAGGCCAACATAACCCTAATACCAAAGCCAGATAAGGACACTACAAGAAAACAAAATTAGAGACCAATAATCTTGATGAATACAGATGCAAAAATTCTAGATGATATATTAGCACTCTGCACACACAAAGCACACAACACAATAGTATATTAAAATGATCATAAATCATGATTAAGTGGGATTTATCTCTGGGATATAAGGATGAGTCAACCTATGCCAATCAATAAATGTGATATGCCACATTAATGGAATAAAATAAAAAGTGATGTGATCATCTCAATAGATACAGGAAAAAGAATTTAACAAGGTACATTATCCTTGCATGGTATAAACTCTCAAGAACTTGAGTATTGAAGAAACAAAGCTCAACATAATAAGGGCCATATAAGACAAACCCATGGTCAACTTCATATTCAATGGTGAAAGGTTGAGTTTTTCATCAAAGATCAGGAATAAGACAAGTGTGTCAATGCTCCCCACTTTTATTCTACAAAACTGAGAATCCTAGACAGAGCAGTCAGGCAAGAAAAAAAGGGCATCCAAATAAGAAAGAAGAAATAGAACCATCTCTGTTTGCAGATATGATCCTATACAGAGAAAATCCTGAAGATTCCACCAAAACAAACAAAAAACAAACAAAAACAAAAAACAAAAAACAAAAAAATCCCTGCTATAGTTAATCAGAAAATTCAGTAAAGTTGCAGGATATAAATCAACATACAGAAAACAGTTGTATTTCTATGCACTAACAACAAAGCATTTGAAAAAGAAGTGAGGAAAGCAATCCATTTACAATAGCATAAAACAATAAAATACTTAGGAATAAATTTAACTGAGCAGTTACAATATAACACCCCCCATGTCCATCACAGCATGATCCACAACATGGAAATAACCTGTGTGTCTACAAATGAATGAATAAAACAACATGATATATGTATAAATAATATTATAATAAATAAATATTAATAATAAAATATTATTCAGCCATAAGAAAGAAGAAAATCCTGCCATTGTGACAACTTAGATAGAACTTGAGAACATAATACTAAGTGAAATAAGTCAGACAGAAAAAGGCAAATATTGTACAATACATCTTATATGTGGAATCTATTGAAGTTGAAGTCAAAAACAGAGTAGAGTGGTTGTTCCCAGGGACAGGTGGGTAAGAGAAATAGAGAGATATTAGTCAAAGGGCACAAACTTCCAGTTATAAAATTAACAATTTCTGGGTATCTAATGTATAGCATGGCCATTATAGCTAATGATACTGTATCATATAGGTGAAGGTTGCTAAGAGAATAGACTGTAAATGGTCTCACCACAAGAAACAAAAATGATAATTATGTGACAAGACAGAGATGTTAGCTGATGTTATGGTGGTAATAATTTTGCAGCATGTAAATGTATCAAGTCAACATGTTATACACCTCAAACTTTATACAATGCTATAAGTCAGTTATATCTCAATAAAGCTGCGGTTGGGGAAGAGACAGATTGAGAAAGTTTTCTATTGACGGAAAGCAGTTGCTCACCAACGTTGAAAAGTCTCTGGGGCAACAGATGAAACAAGAGTGTCCACTTTGTGGTAGCTGATGAGAGTTGAAAGGCTGGTTTGTGAAGAAAGGGAATATGATAGAGTATCTTATGCTCACAGATGATCTTGTTGAAAGCAAATAGAACTGATACATGAGATAGTTTTAATAACCTTTTAAAGAATAGAGAGAACACGTGAAGTCTTTAACCCTCATGCCATAGAAGCAACAGGCAGAGAAAGTTGATTGCAGTGAAACTGAAAACTGAGCAGAGCAGTTAAGAGCATTGGCCTTGAAGCCAGCTTGCAAAGGTTCAAATATTCACTTACTGTGTGTCTTTACCACGCTGCTTAACCTCTCTTGAACTCAACTTATTCATCTATAAAGCATGGCTCATAACAGCACCTGCTACTTAGGGTTTGTGTGATATTACCTATTTTTTAAGTATAACTAATGTACAGTGTTATATTAGTTTCCCTAATATTTTTTTTAAAATTCATGAAACAGTGTTTGAACAGTTCAGAGCATCAAATAAATATGTGTTTGTTAAATAGAACAAATGTTCTCCCCATGGATAATTCCAGATTGCAGTCAGATGATAGATATTTTGATCATTCTCTTTGAAATGTGAACAGAATATCCCTAGGGACATGATGTCCATTTATACCAATCTCCTTTCTGATGTACATCACAGCCCTCTAGCTCTCTCTTCATGCAAACACTTACAAAGATACGATCTGCTTTCTTGGGAGCAGAGAAACAAATATACCTGAATTTTGTCAACTGAGTTAAGACTTGAACAGGATTGCCAGATAGAAGAGACAGATGGAATCACAGGATATATGAAGAGATATACTGAATCACACTCTGAAGGTGAAGGGTAACTACTTTTCACAAATACTCTGAAAGATTAATATACATGTGGGAAGTTAAAATTTATCATAATCTCTAGTTTATTGAGAAAAGACAAAACTGATGTAAGATCAGTTTTTCCTTTGTCTACCCTCAATGTTTTACTAAATAGAAATAGTAGTAGAAATAGTAGAAATAGTAGATTCTTAAGTGTGGAGACGTACTTGGATAACAGATGTGAACAATAGTGAATGTGACTTTTTTTTTGAAAGAATTCAAAAAGAGCCAAATAATGGAAGGAGCCTAAATGTCCATCAACTGATGAATGGATAAAGAAATTGTGGTTTATATACACAATGGAATACTACTTGGCAATGAGAAAGAATGAAATATGGCCCTTTGTAGCAACGTGGATGGAACTGGAGAGTGTTATGCTAAGCGAAATAAGTCATGCAGAGAAAGACAGACACCATATGTTTTCACTCTTATGTGGATCCTGAGAAAATTAACAGAAGACCATGGGGAGGGGAAGGAAAAAAAGTTAGAGAGGGAGGGAGCCAAACCATAAGAGACTCTTAAAAAATGAGAATAAACTGAGGGTTGATGGCGGGTGGGAGGGAGGGATGGGTAGATGATGAGCATTGAGGAGGGCACCTGTTGAGATGAGCACTGGGTATTGTATGGAAACCAATTTGACAATAAATTTCATATTAAAAAAAAGAAAGAATTCTGTATTATATACATACACTACTTTTGCTCAGATTGGTCCTGTATGAGATAACAGGCTATGTGAAAGTTATCTACCGAATGAACATAAGTGCTGACTCCTAGAGAAAATACCTCAAATTATCTATGCCTGCTTTCCCTGCTTATGACACCAATTCCTCAACCTTTCTCTCTGTGAAGACCCAACAGATCCAGGGCAGGATTCAGACGTGGTTCTCCATGAAGAGGGAATAAACCATTTTAGGTTAAACAGACAGACACAGATCATTTACATGTAGAAAACTTCAGGCAGGGAGAGGGAAGGAATCTATTTATTTAAGGAAGTTAAAACTGAGGCAACTGAAACCTTAGACTTACAGGATATGCCAAGTCTTGAAAGATTTCTGAGTGTCAAGAATAGTAATTAAGCCAAGGTTTCCCAATTTAACTATAATGTTGTAAGTTCTGATAGTACAGTCATTCATCAAATATTATCATTTCTTACCAGGAAAAAATAATACTCACATTTGTTCAGAAAAGTTTAACTTGCAAGGAATATCTACAAAAAAGTGCTCCAAAGACACAGTGAACATTCATCAGTGGAGGCACAATTTTATCACCACTTGGTGTGGTTGCCTTGATCCACATAGACATTACAGTTGGTCTCTAACCTTAAGTGATATTTTCAGGCCGGTTAGTAGTTTGATCATAAGTCATTCCAAAGCATCATCACCCTTCTTTTCTTATTTAACTTTTTAAATGTGTATTCATTTTTGAGAGACAGAGTGTGATCAGGGGAGGGGGCAGGGAGAGACAGGGAGACACAGAACCCAAAGCAGACTCCAGGCTCTGAGCTGTCAGCACAGGACCTGACGCAGGGCTCAAACTCACGAACTGCGAGATCATGACCTGAGCTGAAGTTGGATGCTTAACCGACTGAGCCACTCAGGCACCCCACCCTTCTCTTCTTATTAATTCATCAACAGACAACTCTGTTTCCTGCTCCTCAGAAGAACTTCTATCATTTTTTTATAGATCTCTAAATGACTACTAAAGTGACTATCTTAGAGTCTTACAGAAATTGATGCCCTTTATTGTGTAGAATATATACTTCACTGATCTGCTTTACTGGATCTTCTTTTTTCTCTATGGACTTTATAAGTATCAGCAAGATGAGCTTTTTTTATTTTTTCCATAGGGACATTTCCTATTGATGGGGCAAATATGTGTTACTTAATAATTAAGGGGAGGTCAGATAACTAGCCATTTGGGAAAGTAAAAAAGCCCAGTCTGTACTGCAAGCCATGTGCAATTGTCATTCATGAGGATCTTGAAGAGAGAGAAGATACTGTTACCTTTTAGTTTTTCTAGCAACAACTCACCTTCACCATTTTCACCCTCTTCACCATATTAGGAAAAATACTCACGCATATGCTGTTAGATAGAGCCGAGCTTTATTGCTTTGTGGAACTCTGTGCGGAAGTTTCTGAGAGCAAATGTGGTAAACATTTCATCTCCTTAAAGGACTTCTCTAACTTTGCTAATTCACAGTCCTCTCCCTCTTCTATTATTGGAGATTCTGAATCATTAATCCCATGATTCAATCGCTATGGCATGGATCCCTGAAGAGGCAGTCCTATTTTGACATACATAAAAATGTATTAAGACATGTGGATGTATATGAGATCATCTGATTGATAGCAAATACATAAATGTATAAATTGATAGCTGTTAAATTTCAGTCTTTCAGAAAATGTATAGAGATAGAAGAATTGGCGAAAAACTCTACCTAGGGAAAATGTATGTTTGTTAGTAATTCCTTTGAAGTCCTTACTTCTATTTTGGAAACTCAAGATTTGAACAAATCATTAATGACATAGTGGACTGATAATAAAAATAACTGTCAATCTTCCAGGGTAATAGGACATCAGGTTTACATATCATATTGGCCTTTGTTCCTACTTCCAACTAACACGCATTTACATGTATATCAAAAGGTAAAAGTTCACAACAACTTGAAAATAAGAAAAAATAGTAAAATGACTGAAAACATGGAAGTTATTTTTATAATGTAAATGAGGCTATACTCTAAAGGAATCTGGTTCAAAACATACACTTGATGATTCATGCCTCTTGACTTTATAAACATGAACAGAATCACCAATCCAAATAGAATAGGGAATACATTTTTTCCTTTCAACTACTAATCAAAGAGACAGAGTTTAAAACAACAATGTGTATTAAAACAGATTTTTCATAGATTATGTCACAATTTTCTTTAAAGTATGGAAAAAATAAAGAATTTTCACTATAGGATGATAATTTAATTGTATTCTTTTATTAGTCAAAGAAATGAATTCAGACATTAATTTAAATGTTCATATGAAATGGAAGAAGGCAATGTTCTTATTTACTTCAAACTTATTCTAAATGTGATATTCAATAATTTTTTTCTAACAATTTGTTGAAATTATAAGCATTTAGGAAATAACACACCCTAAAAATAAGCCTTCCATTTATTTATATTCAAAAATACAATAGAAAGCAAACTAGAATGACAAATCCCATTCACAAATGCAGCACCTGTAGATATAAATGTACATAAACACGCGTAGAAATCATTAACACTCCGATGGGGCTTGTAATGGCATGCACCTGAAATAGAAATATATTCTTTACGTAACTATATCTATTCTCCTAAAACATTTCCATAGTTGCACTGTGACTAAACAAATGGCAATATTTTTAACTTAACAAATATTTTAAAGCTTCTTAGGGAAGATTAAAAGTCAGAGAGATAAAAGAATTAAGGGGCCCCTGGGTGGCTCAGTCGGATGAGTATCCTGTTCGTGATTTTGGCTCAGGTCATGATCTTAAGGTTCCTTGGGATTGAGCCTTGCATAGGGCTCTGCGCTGAGTGTGTTTCCTGTTTGGGATTCTCTCTCTTTCTCTGTCTGTCCCTACTCTGCTCACATGTACACACTCTCTCTCCCTCAAAAAATAAAAATTAAAAATACACTTCAAGTAATGCTTGGCAGTAGTTTCTATAATTAATAAAATACATATAAAGCAACAATATTTTATACAATAAGAAATATGAGGGAGGAGCCAAGATGGCAGAACAGCATGGAAGCTTTTTGTGCCTCGCATCCATAAAATACAGCCAGACCAACACTGAACCATCCTACACACCCAGAAAACTGATTGGAGGATTAGCACAACAATCTGCACAACCTGAACCACAGAATTCAGCAGGTACATGGAGTGGAGAGCTAAACTTGGGGAGCAAGAAGCCCCGAAAGGTAGGGAATCTCTTTTGCGGGCAGAGAGAGGATGGAGATTGGGGAGGGGGGGAGAATACGGGAAAATCACCCCTCCCCAAAAACAGCTGGAGAGAAAGCAGAAAATTGGAAACAGCTGCAGGGACTAACCTAAAAAGGGAGAAAGGAGAAAGGAGAGGGTTTAAACTCTATTAAGACTGTAAACAAGGGAAGCAGAGTGGGCAACTCTGCAGCTCGATACCTGGCGGTGCTCTGGTGGGAAAGGTGAATCCCCAGGAACAGAGTGGGGCCCGGGAGGTTCTGGGGCCACACGGGAAAAAGCAGTTCCACTGCTGGAAGGACATTTGGTAGAGACTGTTGAAGCCACCTGGTCCCAGCAGACCCCAGAAAATGGCCACATTCGCTGGTGCTGTAACAAGGTCGTTAAGGGTGAAACCTGGTGCCAGATGCGTGTTGCGATTTTCCATAATCCCTGAAATGCTGCTGCTACACTCTCTTTTGAACTTTTTCTCAGGCGAGCTGGTACCTGGCCACAGTCTCGGGGCACCAGCAGCAGCAGGGTCCAGAAAGTATTCCTGGGTACAGCCGACCTTCAGCCATTGCTCATTCGGCCATTGCTCGCTGAGACCCTCCTGAAGAGGGGCGGGACGGGTCAAAGCCGTAGTCCTTTGGAAGCAAGGGGCCAGGGAAAATAGCCACATATCTGAGACACAACTCGGGAGACAAGTACTGCCTGGGGCCTGGTCACGGAGAGTGAAAACACGGGCAGTAGACGAAACCTGAAGACAAAGGTGTGCGATTGCTGATCAGGGAGAACAGAGTTGGTAGCTGGGTGATGCCATTTTTGCCACTCCCGCGAATGCGCATACACACACACCTAGGAGCCCGGCAACAATCCACCCCAGTAGGCTAGCAGCGCCACCTAGTGAAAAGCGGAGCCATTACACTGAGCCCCGCCCAACTAGGCCAACATTGCTCTTCAAGAACACAAGACTCACCGCCAGCTTAATTTATGGACTATAAAGAGCTGCATAGACTGACTTCTAGGGGAAAACGAATCACTTTCAGTCCTACTTCAATATGTTAGCAGGTTCATCTATTCAATTTTCTTTCTTTTTTTTTTCCCTCTTTTATACTTCTTTTCTGTTTCTTGAATACAGAAAGAGAAAAGACTCATTTTTATTTTCCATTTTAATTAAAAATATTTTTCCTTAATTTTTATTAGTATATTTTTGATGTTATGTACATTTTTTCAAATTCTATTTACTTCATTTTAGTTTAGTAACTTCAGTTTAGTAAATTCTATTTACTATCATTTTAGTTTAGTCTACTTCAGTGTATTCACCTTTTCAAATTTTCGAACGATATCCTTTTTTTCTTTTTTCTTTAGTTTTTTCTTTTTCCTTTCTTTTCTTTTTCTTGAGTGCAGATAGAGAAAAACTTCATTTTTACTTTAAATTTCTATTAAAAATGTTTTCCTTTAATTTTTTCACTATATTTTTTGCTTTTATGTAAATTGTTTCAAATTCTATTCACTTCCATCATTTTATTTTAGTCTACTAGAGTGTATTCACCTTTTCAAATTCTCAAACGATTTCCTTTTTTTATTATTTTTTAAATCTTTTTTCTCTTTTTTGTTTCTTTTCTTTTTCTTGAATACAGGAAGAGAAAAGATTCATATTAATTTTTAATTTTTATTAATTTTCATTGATTTTTTTCTACTTTATTCTTTACTTTTCTGTATATTTTTTCAAATTCTATTTTACTCACATTATCTCATTTTAGTCTACTTCAGTGTATTCATTTTTTCAAATTCTCAAGTGATTTCATTTATACTTTTTTATTTTTTATTATTTTCTTCCCTCCCTTTATTTTCTCTAATCTGTCAAACCACTTTCAACACCCAGACCAAAACACATCTAGGATCTAGCATCATCTATTCGATGTGTGTGTGTGTGTGTGTGTGTGTGTGTGTGTTTGTGTTTAATTGTTTAATTTTAATATTTTTTATTTTAATTTTTTTAACTTCGATTTTTCTACCTCATTAATTCCTTTTCTCCCTTAAAATGACAGAACGAAGGAATTCACCCCAAAAGAAAGAGCACGAAGAAACAAGAGCCCCAGGAATTTAAGCAACACAGATACAAGCAAGATGTCTGAACCAGAATTTAGAATCACGAAAATAAGAATACTAGCTAGAGTCAAAAAAAAAAAAATTAGAATCCCTTTCTGCAGAGATAAAAGAAGTAAAAAATAGAATGAAATTAAAAATGCTATCACTGAGCTGCAATCATGGATTGACGCAGCGGCGGCAAAGATGGACAAGGCAGAACAGAGAATCAGTGATATAGAGGACAAACTTTAGAGAATAACAAAGCAGAAAGAAAGGGAGATGAAGGCAAAGAGCACAATTTAAGAATTAGAGAAATCAGTGACTCATTCAAAAGGAACAACATCAGAATCATAGGGGTCCCAGAAGAGGAAGAGAGAGAAATAGGGATGGAAGGGTTATGTGAGCAAATCATAGCTGAAAACATTCTTACCTGGGGAAAGACACAGACATCAAAATCCAGGAAGGAGAGGACCCCCATGAGACTCAACAAAAACCGACCATCAACAAGACATATCATAGTCAAATTCACAAAATACTCAGGCAAGGAGAGGATCGTGAGAGCAGCAAGGGAAAAAAAGTCCCTAACCTACAAGGGAAGACAGATCAGGTTCACAGCAGACCCATGCACAGAAACTTGGCAGGCCAGAAAGGAGTGGCAGGATATATTCAGTGTCCTGAATCAGAAAAATATGCAGCCAAGAATTCTTTATCCAGCAAGGCTGTCATTCAAAATAGAAGGAGAGATGAAAAGTTTTGCAGACAAACAAAAATTAAAGGAGTTTGTTACCACTAAACCAGCCTTGCAAGAAATTTCAAGGGGACATCTCTGAGGGGAGAGGGAGAAAAGATATATGTATATATGTATGTATATATGTGTATATATGTATATACATGTATATATACATATATATATGTATATATATATGTATATATATACCAAAAGTAAGAAAAATTAGGGACCAGAGAACACCACCAGAAACTCCACCTCTACAAGCATCATAATGGCAATAAATTCATATCTTTCAGTACTCACTCTAAACGTCAATGGTCTCAATGCTCCAATCAAGGACATAGGGTAACAGAATGCATAAGAAAACAAAATCGATCTATATGCTGTTTGCAAGAGGCCCACTTTAGACCTCAAGACACCTTCAGATTGAAAATAAGGGGATGGAGAACCATCTATCATGCTAATGGTCAACAAAAGAAAGCCGGAGTAGCCATACTTATATCAGACAATCTAGACTTTAAAATAAAGACTGTATCAAGAGATGCAGAAGGGCATTATATCATAGTCAAGGGGTCTATCCACCAAGAAGACCTAACAATTGTAAACATTTATGTACCAATGTGGAGGGATGCAAATATATAAATCAGTTAATCACAAACATAAAGAAACTCATCAGTAGTAATACCATAATAATAGGAGACTTCAATATCCCATTCACTGCAATGGACAGATCATCTAATCAAAAAATCAACAAGGAAACAATGGCTTTGAATGACACACTAGACCAGATGGACTTAACAGATATATTCAGAACATTTCATCCTAGAGCAGCAGAATATACATTCTTCTCCAGTGCACATGGAACGTTCTCCAGAATAGAACATATACTGGGACAGAAACCAGTCCTATGTATGTACAAAAAGATCGAGATCATACCGTGCATATTTTCAGTCCACATGCTATGAAACTCGAAATCAACCACAAGAAAGCATTTGGAAAGGTAACAAATACTTGGAGACTGAAGAACATTCTACTAAGGACTGAATGGGCTAAGCAAGCAGTTAAAGAAGAAATTAAAAAGTATATGGAAGTCACTGAAAATGATAACACCACAACCCAAAACTTCTGGGACGCAGCAAAGGCGGTCATAAAAGAAAAGTATATAGCAATCCAGGCCTTCCTAAAGAAGGAAGAAAGGTCTCAGATACACAACGTAACCTTATGCCTTAAGGAGCTGGGAAAAAAAACAGAAAATAAAACCCAAAACCAGCAGAAGACAGGAAATAACAAAGATTAGAGCAAAAATTAATGCTACCGAAACCAATAAACGAGTAGAACAGATCAATGAAACCAGAAGCTGGTTCTTTGAAAGAATTAACAAAATTGATAAACCACTAGCCAATATGATCAAGAAGAAAAAGGAAAGGACCCAAATAAGTAAAATCTAGTATGAAAGAGGAGAGATCACAACCAACACAACAGAAATAAAAACGATAATAAGAGAATATTATAAGCAGTTATATGTCAATAAAATGGATAATCTGGAAGAAATGGACAAATTCCTAGAAACATATACACTATCAAAACTGAAAGAGGAAGAAATAGAAAATTTGAACAGACCCATAACCAGTAAGGAAATCGAATTAGTAATCCAAACTCTCCCAAAAAACAAGAGTCCAGGCCACATGGCTTTCCAGGGGAATTCTACCAAACATTTAAGGAAGAGTTAATACCTATTCTCTTGAAGCTGTTCCAAAAAAATAGAAATGGAAGGAAAACTTCCAAACTCTTTCTATGAGGCCAGGATTACCTCGATTCCAAAACCAGACAAAGACCCACTAAAAAGGAGAACTATAGACCAATTTCCCTGATGAACATGGATGCAAAAATCATCAGCAAGATATTAGCCATACGGCTCCATTAAAAAATTATTCGCCACGATGAAGTGGGATTTATACCTGGGATGCAGGGCTGGTTCAATATCCACAAAATCCACAAAATTAATTAACATGATTGATCACATCAATAAAAGAAAGGACAAGAACCATATGATCCGCTCAATAGATGCAGAGAAAGCATTTGACAAAATACAGCATCCTTTCTTGATAAAAACCCTCAAGAGGGTAGGGATAGAAGGAACATACCTCGAGATCATAAAAGCCAGATATAAATGACCCAACGCTAATATCATCCTCAATGGGAAAAACTGAGAGCTTTCCCCCTAAGGTCAGGAACGAGACAGGGATGTCCACTCTCACCACTGTTATTCAACATAGTATTGGAAGTCTTAGCCTCTGCAATCAGACAACACAAAGAAATAAAAGGCATCCAAATCGGCCAGGAGGAGGTCAAACTTTCACTCTTTGCAGATGACATGATACTCTATATGGAAAACCCAAAAGATTCCACCAAGAAACTGCTAGAACTGATTCATGAATTCAGCAAAGTTGCAGGACATAAAATCAATGCAGAGTAATCGGTTACATTCCTATGCACCCACAGTGAAGCGACAGAAAGAGAAATCCAGGAATCGATCCCATTTACAGTTGCACAAAAAAACATAAAATACCTAGGAATAAATCTAACCAAAGAGGTGAAAAATCTATACACTGAAAACTATAGAAAGCTTATAAAAGAAATTGAAGAAGACACAAAAAAATGGAAAAAGATTTCATGGTTCTGGATAGGAAGAACAAATATTGTTAAAATGTCAATACTACCCTAAGCAATCTACATATTCAAGGCAATCCCTATCAAAATAACACCAGCATTTTTCACAGAGCTAGAAAAATAATCCTAAAATTTGTATGGAACCAGAAAAGACCCCGAATAGCCAAAGCGATCTTGAAAAAGGAAACCAAAGCAGGAGGCATCACAATCCCGGACTTCAAGCTATACTACCAAGCTGTAATCATCAAGACAGTATGGTACTGGCACAAGAACAGACGCTCAGATCACTGGAACAGAATAGAGAACCCAGAAATGGACCCACAAACGTATGGCCAACTAATCTTTGACAAAGCAGGAAAGAATATCCAGTGGAATAAAGACAGTCTCTCCAGCAAGTGGTGCTGGGAAAACTGGACAGCGACATGCAGAAGAATGAACCTGGGCCACTTTCTTACCCCATTCACAAAAATAAACTCAAAATGGATGAAGGACCTAAATGTAAGATAGGAAGCCATTAAAATCCTCAAGGAGAAAGCAGGCAAAAACCTCTTTGACCTTGGCTGCAGCAACTTCTTACTCAACACGTCTCCCGAGGCAAGGGAAACAAAAGCAAAAATGAACTACTGGGACCTCATCAAAATAAAAAGCTTCTGCACAGTGAAGGAAACAATCAGCAAAACTAAAAGGCAACTCACAGATTGGGAGAAGATATTTGCAAATGACATATCAGATAAAGGGTTAGCATCCAAAATCTATAAAGCACTTATGAAACTCAACTCCCAAAAACCAAATAATCCAGTGAAGAAATGGGCGAAAGACATGAATAGACACTTCTCCAAGGAAGACATCCAAATGGCCAACTGACACATCATGAAAAAATGCTCCGCATCACTCGTCATTAGGGAAACACAAATATAAACCACAATGAGATACCACCTTACACCTGTCAGAATGGCTAACATTAACATCTCAGGCAACAACAGATGTTGGCGAGGATGCTGAGAAAGAGGATCTCTTTTGCATTGTTGGTGGGAATGCAAGCTGGTGCAGCCACTCTGAAAAACAGTGTGGGGGTTCCTCAAAAAACTAAAAATAGAACTACCCTAAGACCCAGCAATTGCACTACTAGGCATTTATCCAAGGGATACAGGTGTGCTGTTTTTAAGGGACACATGCACCCCCATGTTTATAGCAACCCTATCAACAATAGCCAAAGTATGGAAAGAGCCCCAATGTCCATCCTTGGATGAATGGATAAAGAAAATGTGGTATATATATACAATGGAGTATTACTTGGCAATCAATAAGAATGAAATCTTGCCATTTGCAACTCTGTGGATGGGACTGGAGGGTATTATGCTAAGTGAAATTAGTCAGAGAAAGACAAAAATCATATGCCTTCACTCTTATGAGGACTTTAAGAGACAAAACAGATGAACATAAGGGAAGGGAAAGAATAATAATATAAAAACAGGGAGGGGGACAAAACAGAAGAGACTCATAAATATGGAGAACAATCTGAGGGTTACAGGAGGCATTGTGGGAGGGGGGAATGGGATTAATGGGTAAGGGGTCCTAAGGAGTCTACTCCTGAAATCATTGTTGTACTATATGCTAACTAATTTGGATGTAAATTTAAAAAAATAAAAAATTAAAATTGCAAAAAAAGTAAAGTAGAGGGATTTAATTGTTTTGGGGGGTGGGGACATTTGGTTTAAGTGGGCCTCAATTTAGATTTTCCTTATCACCACATTGATTGAAAGAGTTCATCTGTACAAACAATTCTTGGCTAGTGAGTTTTCCAAAAGCAGGCAGCAAGCCATTTTAGGATGGTCCACTATAATTTCAAGCTTATCGGGAGAATTTTGAAATACATGTAACAATGACCAGTCCTGACAGTTATACTAAAAATAGTGGGAGTCTAAAACAGACATGAGACAGGACATGAAACTGGCAACTGTTTGCACCATCCTCAGTTGTCAATGTGTCATACAATATCTGGTCTAGGATGCGGATGTTTCCACTATTGTAGCCTTCAATCATCAAGACCAGCTCCAACCTGAGACCTAAAAATGGAAAAGAAAAAAACAAACGGCTCATTGCAAACCCAAGAAGATAAGCAGCACTCTCTATCCTCCCACACACTTGGCCAGGAAAATTATAGAACATATTCTTGAACATAAAATTGCCTGGAAAAGAAAAAGGCATATTTTGTAAAGGGTAATGTTACTGATTTCTAGAAACTTCAAAATGATCCTTCGAAAAGAGTGCATCAATTATAAAAGTGACTAATAGCACGCTATATGTCTGCGTTCTCAAAAGCACTGGTTATGATTGAGATTTTTAATCTTTGGCAGTCTGATTGGTGAAATATGATTGTCTTTACAAGTAGCATTAACAAAGAGTACAATAACTCTTTGCTGCTGTTTTCCACTTGTATATCCTTTCTTTGAAGTACTTTATTTTGTCCTTTGATTATTTTCTGATTTGTATTCATTTTTGTCTTTGTATGCTTGAAATCTAACAGCTAAATAATCAATTAATATTTTCAAGGGCTTTATTCCTCAGGAGTGATTTCAGAAAAAGAAAGAGGTCTTCATAATGGTGAGTTTTGACATATCAGGTGTGGGAGTTGACACTTGTCACTCTTGGTGCTGGTGTTCAGTTGAGGGAGCAATAATGCATTGACCCTTTGGATTTTTTGAACCCTTATTTAAACGTTCAATTTGTACAGAATAACATGCAACATTTGGCCCCTCTCCACTCTTGTCATCTTGGTAGAAAACTCCATGGGCTGCTATAAAATTCACCCTCTAAAGTGTACAAGCCACTGGTTTTTGGCATATTAAAAAAGGTGTGTGACAGTCTCTTCTCTAATTCTAGAACGTTTTCATGACCCCCAAAAGATACCCCATTCCTACTAACAGGCACTGCCTCTCACCCTATCCCCAGTTTATGGAAACCCCACTACCACTTTCTGTCCCCATGGATTTGACTAGTGTGGATATTTCACGAAACTAGATCATATAACACATGGCCTTTTACATCCGGCTTCTTTCACATAGTGTCAAGTTTTCAAGTTTGCACCTTGTTTTCAAGTTTAGAACTTCCTCTTTTATAGTGGATGAAATGGCATTGCATGGATGTACGTGCTATTCTTGCACGTGGCAGGCGGGACTCCAGCCACATAAGTTTATCCATGATCCTTCTCCTCTGTGTGTGGTAAGGACCCCCATTTTAATTCAGAGATTACCACAAAAAGTATAGGCACGTCCAAGTCCTCCTAATTTGTATTTCCCATAATTCATTTAAATTTATATCTTCTCACTTGATGAATTTTATAAACCATTGCAGTAAGAGACGAATATTCAACTCCATCTCTAACACTGTTGTATGGGAAAATTAAACCTTTGTTTCTGGTCTTCTCAAAAATACATGCAGAATGAAGAACCACTTATGAAAATTTGAACTCTGTAGTTCCCATTACATTACTTACTCAGAGGTAATTATTTCTATTTAATATTAGGAATTTTAAGGAGTCACATGGTTTTTAAATTTTTTTAACGTTTATTTATTTTTGAGAGACACACATTGTGAGCAGGGGAGGGGCAGAGAGAGAGGGAGACACAGAATCTGCAGCAGGCTCCAGGCTCTGAGCTGTCAGCACAGAGCCTGACATGGGACTCAAATTCATGAACTGCAAGATCATGACCTGACCCGAGGTCAGCTGCTTAACCAACTGAGCTACCCAGGTGCTCCAGAAATCTCATGCTAAAACATCTTATTCCCCTTTAGCTCTAATGGGTTTTAACTAAACATTATCCGAGAGTAATTTTGTCTCTAACATTAAATAGTACTATGATTCTGTGAGGTTCAAATACTTTTTACATTTCCCAAAAGTATCACTTTTGTGAGTCATTATGTATGTTTATAATATTATTATTCTCTATACAAAGAGTCGTGTACAAATTTCAGACCCTGCTGACCTCACCTCAGCCTACTTCATACTCTATCTGAAAAGCATTCTTTTTGTTTTATCTGAAAAGTATTCTTTTTGTTTTACCTGAAAATATTTGACTTTGAGTTCATCAGATTCTACTCTGTTGGGTGACTGGAATTCTGATATATATTGTTTGTCTTCTGGTCTACCGATTTCTGCTCTGTTGATTTCAATCTACCATGTAACGTTATCAGTCAGAGCTGGAAAGAGATGCACACAGCCAGCACTTCAAAGCCAGTGTGAGCTCATCGAGCACACAATGCAGCCAATCCTATACCGTTGTTTTTGTTTTTTGTTTTTTTTCTAGGATGAATAGAATTCCATGGCAGTTTAATGACAAGTGGAGACTCAGAGAGTTTTTCAATGTAAACGGTTTCCTAAATAGGGCCAGACTCAATGACTCAAGAGAAAAATCATGTAACTCTATAAGGCCATCATTTCTCTCAGGGAAATATATGTAATGGAGCCTTGTTAAACTTTTTCTTGTACATACAAAGATTTGGATCTTTTCCTTTTCCCTCTTTGATACCAAAACTTAAAATCCATTTTAAATCATAACACCCATTTTTTAAAGTAACTAAGTCAACACTGGTCATAAATAATATTTAATAGGGAAAGTTGATATATATAAGGTGACTGGCACTAAAACTTGAAAAAGCATATTATTATTTCGTGAGAATTCTAAACATATGGGACAATTTCTATATCATATAGAAATAGTCCATTTATTTCTCTGTTAGCAATTCTATACTAATTAGTCTGAATATCTCGAGATGTTCTTATTCCCCTTCTCTGGCTCATTGTTTGGTAAATAAGTGTCATTGATTGTGTTACCTTGGGGCACTGTGTTCTCTTAGAAGTTTCTAAAGAGACAGTCATTTTGGCTTCCAGTCCCCAAGGACTGGTCCCCAAGGACGCTACAATTTGTGAGTTTTTATTAGATGCAGATCTGCTATTAGACAAGTGCTTCCAGGTTTTCAACCATATTGCCCCTCCTTTTCACATTTGTCCCAGGTTAATTTAAAGCTCACCAGCCATTGGTGAAAAAGAATCCCCCAGGTGGCTTCTATAGTACAAAAGAGCCATCCTCATGATCTGAAACACCAAAAGATTTTCACTCTGTGGCTTCTACATATGATATCACAGATGATTCCTGGTAAGTCTCGGGGCTTATGTCTTAGCTTAAGTGTGGGAAAATGGAGCATTGGTTTCAAAGAGAACACGTAATGCTAAGATCCAATAAGATGCTATGGTGATTAACAAACAATAGACTCTGACACTAGTTGGCAGTTTAAACATGAAGGTTTTGTCTCATGCTGTTCAGAATATTTCCCAATCAGTTTATCACACAATGGGTGATAATTTTTAAAGTGAGCCTGACAGGACCCTTGAGAGGGATCTGTGCTGCTCAATGTGTAAAAACCTTATTGGTTAAAAGGTCAGAGAATTATATAGGTTTAGACTGGAAAACCTTCGGTAGAAATGGTGCCCTCAAGTCATTCAGGGAAAACCTCATCTGGTGAAATGATCTTTAAACATTGGAAGTTATTCATGGGAAGGAGAAACACATCTATGAATGAGTCACTGCATTTAGACAAAATAATACATTTTATATTTCTTTCTAAATATGTTAATACATTACCTCGTTAAATCCTCACAGTCACCCTGCAGTGTGTTTCTATCTGTTAACTTTCAGCAAGAAAGAATTGAGACAATTATAAGTTTTACAACTGCCTGAAGAACATGCAAAGCTAAAGTGTGTCCTAAGGATTTAAACTGTCTGACTGACTTTAGATCCATGCCGTAACCACCGTGTTCCACGGCTGATGTGTATCTTTAGAAGGTGGGTTGAGGACTTTTATGAGAACTGAAGAGGGAAGCAGTCTGGGAATCACTAGAAAGAAGCCAAATCTGACATTTGCAGCTGTCTTGCGATGGACAAGCTATCTCCGAAACAAAGAGAGTCCATCCCTGGGGGCTTGAGGCAGAGAACAAAGGGTGGATGTCAGTGACTTTGCAGGGGGAAAGCTTTCCTGAGACTGTAGGGTGTGTGGTTTAGACCTAAATCCTTTGATTCTTTTAGGTTCCGCGAGTCAGCCCGAGTCAGAATTGGAGTTGTCAGTAACATTAATGGCTGACGATTCATGCTGTAAATGAGACCCGTGATTGTTTTCCTGGCCCCTGAGTCTCAAGGGCTTGTGATATGTCTCCTCCATCTTCTAAACTTGCACATATGTGTGCACACACAGCTGTTTCCAGCTTGTCCTTGTCACCCCGTGCTGTTACTCTCAACCCAAGAACATCTTAGCCTGTCCTCCCACCATTCGCCTCCATCAAGTCAGCGAGCAGCACAGATATTGTTCCCTTGTGACTCCTCCGATGTGGCCAGGCCACTTCATCATGTCCCATCCGGACTATCACACGTGTCCTTCTAACTTCGTCTCCCTATGCCAGCTCTCATCCTTTTAAGACATTCATCCATCTGCCGGCAGAGCAGAGTTTTAAAGGCAAAAGACCTGTTATTCTACCTAAGGCTTAAGTTATTTCATTTAAACCTGTAACTTTACATTGGTTATTCTTCCCCTTTCCTTAGCCTCAACAACCACCATCTCTGCTTATGAAATCATTCATATGTGAAAATTGCTTATTGAACTGCAACCCCACTGTACGTTTCATGCTGCTTTGATTTTGTCCGAAGTATTTCCTCTTGGAATCCTCTTCCATCTCCTCTATCTGGCTAATACCTACAGAAGAATGATTTCCCTTGATAGCCAGACTTATTCTGCCCGGTTTTTATTACAGCTATAAAACATTAATTCTTATTTAATTGAAGACTCTGTTTTTTCCAGGGTAAAATTCTAGAACAATGGTTAGCAACCATGTGTGATGTGTCCCACCCCGCACATGCATTGGTATTTGGCAATGCAGGAGATGGTTTTGATTGTCATGACAAGAGAGAACAGCTGGAATCTAATGGTCAGGAGTCAGGGATGCTGCTGAACCTCCCTCCTGCAATATAGAGAATTACTGCAGAACCCAAAATTTATCTCACCACAGTGCCAGTTGTGCTGAGAAGGAAAAATCCTGGTCTAGAAGAATATCCAGTTGGCCTCATGAAGTTGGAAATGTAAAACTATCAGGAAGGAAGGTAACTGCTTTCTTTATAAGATGTGTGGTGTTTGAGACCTTAGGCATGATCTCCTATTTTATTTACCCACTACTTTGTTTACATTTCTCTTTCCTTTCTTTTTTACTCTCTTTCCTCTGGTTATTCACAATATATATTTCAGATGAGCTTCAGTTTGCACAGCATCTTTTACAGATTCTCTAGGCCAACTCTGACCCACGTGGCCATTTAAATCTCCCCAATGAAAATTCCAGATAAAGGCAGTAGCATACACTTTTGAGTCAAGTCACAGCGTTATCCAGTATACGGATGACATGGCATGGATATGTGGTTTTGTATCAGACGTGCACCAGATGGTAACGTGTATGTAATGTGTGTATAATACTTTTTTGGTAAAAATGAAAAGGAATATTAGAGTTTTTTCCATAAGATTCTAAACAGGCACTACTGATTAAAATTTGTTTTATATATTTGTACCACCCAGCCTCACGTAGTTTCACACTGTTGTATATCCCAAATCCTTACTGAGGTTTAATTATAAAATCTCAGAAGACACAAATTATTTTTTGTTCTTCCTAGGTCTGTATGTCATGGAATTTGGATCCAAGCAGATTTACCTGTAACAATAAGTCTTAGTTTTTCATTAATATAATATAGGTTAATAATGTGGGTATAAAATTTAAGGAAGATAAAATATCCTAAAATGTCTAAAGATTTTATGAGGATGAATGCTGTAGTACTTATTTAACAAATGGTGAATAGCAACTTTGAATTTCAAGACTTAGCATAATTTAGATGCTTCAAAAAATTGAATGGATATATTTTACTTATTCTCCAATTGTTTCAAGAAATCCTTGGAACATAGTAAATACTCAAGCATTGAGTATTTACTGAAGAAAATTATTAGAATACAAACTTCTGATTTGTGGGTCATAATGTTATTTGTGAAGATGAGGAAGATCTAGTTTGGCATACTGTACGTTTGTTGAAAGGAAGAATTTGTGAACAAAGGATATCTAAAAGGAAAGCCTCTCTTGGAGTTGAATAAATTTGGAGAAAATGAGGCAATAAATACTCCTGTAATTGACCTGAGGTGTGTTCTAGGCAATCCTACATGATTAGAAATTGTCTAAGTGTATAGATGGTCTACATTATTCTCAGTACTTAGGAATAGGGATGCCTGGGTGACTCAGTCAGTCCAACGTCTGACTCTTGGTTTCAGCTCAGGTTATGATCTCACAGTTTCATGAATTCAAGCCCCATGTAGGGCTCTGTGTCGGCAACAGGAAGCCTGCTTGGAATTCTCTGTCTCCCTCTTTTTCTGCCCCTCCCCCACTCTCACTATCTCGGTTTCTCTCAAAATAAATAGATAAACTTAAAAAATAAAATAAAATACTGAGGAACCAGAGAGCAGCCATCTGATTCATTTAATTTTTCTTACTATAAATGATTAAGGCATGTAGAAACATAGAACTTGATGGTTGTTCTTACAATGACTTTGTGAAAAGAGAAAATTTGAAAGGAGTAGTTGAAAAGAAACAATAAGATGGGGGTAATAGTCCATTGCACTTATATGCCACATCTTTATCCATTCATACGTAAATGAGGACTAAGGTTGTTTCCCTATTTTGGCTGTTACGAATAAAGCTGCAGTAAACATGGGATTACAGATATCTCTTCAATATTCTGTTTTCCTCTCCTTTGAATATATGCCCAGAAGTCGAATTGCTGGATTATATGTAGATCATTTTTTCAAAATTTTTGTTGAACCTTCATATTTCTTTCCATAGTGTATACATTCCCCCCATCAATGGGCAGTGTTACCCTTTCCACCAAATCCCCCAATCCTTATTATCTCTTGACTTATTGATTTCAAGTCTTCTAACAAGAGTGAAGTGATATCTCATTGTGGCTTTGATTTACATGTTTCTGATTGTTTATTTAGCCATGAGAAAGAAGGAAATTCTTTCATTTGCAACAGTAATAATGGCCTTTGAGTACATTGTGGTGAGATTAATTACAGAGAAAAAGAAAAATACTGCATGTTATCACTTATATGTAAGTGGAATCTTAAAAAAAAAAAGCCAACTCCATATGGTTTAACATATATGGAATCTAAAACAAAACCAAACCAAACAAAACAAATGTACAGACAAATAAAAATAGAAACAGATCCAAAAATACAGAATAAACTGATGGTTGCCAGAGGGGCAGGGATTGCAGGGTGGCCAAATTGGTGAAGAGGAGTGGGAGACAGAGGCTTGCAACGATGGGATGAATAAGCTATGTGGATAAAAGGTACAGCATGGGAAATATAGTCAACGGTTTGTAATAACATGTACAGTGACATGCCATAGCTATACTAGTTGTGAGCACAGCACAATGTAAAGACTTGTTGAATTACTATGTTGCATTTCTGAAACTAAAATATTGTGTATCAACTCCCCTGCAACAAGCACAAAAAGCCAAACTCATAAAAACAGATAAACTTGATAAAAACAGATATAATTGTGGGTACTAGGGGCTGAGGCTGAGGAAATAGAGGACATAGTGTTTTAGTAGATAAATAAATCTTCCTAGCAATCTAATATACAGTATAGTAAGTATAAACAAAAATATTATATAAAAACATCAAACTTGCTAAAAGACCAGATCTTCAATTATTCCCATCACAGAAAAGAAAACATAATTATGTGACATTTTAGAGTATTAGCTAACACTGCAATGGCACTCATATTGCAATATGTGAATGTATCAAATCAACATGGTATGCAAGTAAGCTTTAGAAAATGTTTGATGTAACAGTATTTCAATACTAAAGGAAAGAGAAGATCATGTATGTTTTATCTAACTAAATATACTTTGCTAAAAAAAACGTAATTTCTTCTCATTTTTAATTCATGTCGTCTTGACAGGGGATAGAAGATGAAACAGCAAAACCACTACTTGATTCTGCTGACCAAATCATCATGCTCCTCCTCAATGGCTCAGTCTTTATGCCCTCTGTACTAACACTCATTGGGATTCCTGGACTACAGTCAGTGCAGTGTTGGATTGGGATCCCATTCTGTGTCATGTATGTCATCGCTGTGATCGGGAATTCCCTAATCTTGGGTATCATCAGATATGAACGCAGCCTCCATAAGCCCATGTACATATTTTTGGCCATGCTGGGAGCCACAGACATTGCACTTAGCACCTGTATTCTTCCCAAAATGTTAGGCATCTTCTGGTTTCATTTGCCAGAGATTTCCTTTGCAACCTGCCTGCTACAAATGTGGCTTATCCATTCGTTCCAGGCAATTGAATCAGGCATCCTACTGGCAATGGCCCTAGATCGCTATGTGGCCATCTGTGACCCCTTGAGACACACCACCATCTTCTCCCAGCAACTCTTGACTCACATTGGAATTGGGGTGACACTCCGGGCTGCCATTCTTACAGTACCATCCATTATGCTCATCAAATGTCGTCTGAAACTCTACCGAACTACGGTCATCTCTCACTCTTACTGTGAGCACATGGCCGTTGTGAAGCTAGCTATTGAAGATGTCAGGATCAACAAGATATATGGTCTATTCGTTGCCTTCAGTATCTTAGGTTTTGACATAATCTTCATCACCTTGTCTTACGTTCAAATCTTTCTCACTGTGTTTCAATTGCCCCAGAAGGAGGCACGATTCAAGGCCTTTAATACGTGCATTGCCCACATCTGTGTCTTCCTCCAGTTCTACCTCCTTGCTTTCTTCTCTTTCTTCACACATCGGTTTGGTTCTCACATACCACCATATGTTCATATCCTCCTATCAAACCTTTACCTGTTAGTCCCACCTTTTCTCAACCCCATTGTCTATGGTGTGAAGACCAAACAAATTCGTGACCATGTCCTAAAAATGTTTCTTCCTAAAAAACCTTAATCATTAGTGGCTCCTGTTACAGGGATTTTAGGTTGATTCAAAGTAACAACATGAATGTGGTAAAAGTCAAATCATCTACAGAGGTCTGTATTCAAACTTTGGAGCGTCTGCATGGCTCAGTCGGTTGAGTGTTCAACTCTTGATTTTGGCTCAGGCCATGATCTTAAGGTTTGTGAGTTCAAGTGGGCATTAGTTCTGTGCTTTCAGTGCAGAGCCCATTCGTGATTGTCTCTCTACCCCTACCCAGCTTGTGCATGTGCTCTGTCTCTCAAAATAAATAAATAAATAAATAAATAAATAAATAAATAAATAAAACAAAAAAAATGTGTAAATCTCAGATGCTCACAACTGCAGGAGGCATTTAAAAACTCATGAAATACCTAGGAACTTTGGTTTGCCACTCACATACAGAACAAAGTTCTCTTGGGCTGAGATTTCAAATTGTTTTCATTTTCTTTTGTTTTTGTTCTGTTTACCCTAGAAATTCCTGTCTGGCAACACTTAGACTTACATAGAAATAAAATGTGAGAAAGACAAATCTTGATTCCTGGTAACATCCAAGGACCATGTCACACATCAATATTCTTCAATAGCCAAACCAGCACATAGCTATGTGCTCCTGGCTATGTCTCTTTTTCAATATCTGAGCACCCAATTAGGTGAAGCAAATGTTAATACAGCTTAAGGGGAAAAAAGACAGTAACATGAAAGTAGTATGAGAGCATCCAGAAAGAAGATCAATTAGCGACTGAGGACTTGAACACTATTGTCCAAATAGACCTAACATGCACATACAGACTATTTCCCCTAATGGTATCAATACACATTTTCCCTTAGCACACAAGAAACATTTTCCAGGATAGATTACATGTATGATCACAGAGAAAGTCTGAAATATTAAAGAAGATTCAATAATAATGAGTGTATCTCTTCTGATTACCATATAATGAAAGTTGAAATCAATAACAGAAGGCCAACCAGAATATTCGTAAATATGTATAAATTAAATAACACAGTCTTGAACAACTAACTGATGGGTAATGGCTTAAAGAAGAAACCAGAATGGTAAGTACAAAATCTCTTGAGACAAATGAAATTAAAAGACAACAAACTAAAGCCTAGGGGACACAATAAAAGTAGCACTAAGACAGAAGTTTATAGGAATAAATGTCTGCATTGAAAAGATAAAAGACCTCAAATAAATGATCTAACTTTACACCCAGCTAGCAGGAGAAGAACAAAGCGAACCAAAATTAGCAGAAGTGAAATAAGATTACAGCAAAAGTAAACATAGTGGAGAATAGAAAAACAATAGGAAAAAAAAATACAAAAATAAGAAGTTGTTTATTTTGAAGCGATTAGAAATGTTGACAAACCTTTAATCCTGAAGAGCGATAGAAGACTGATAGAAGTAAATCATAAGTAAAAGAGGAGACATTACAACTGAGGTCACATAAATACAAAAAATCATAAGAGACCCTGATCAAAAATGACAGGCCAACAAGTTAGATAAGCTACAAACACGGGTTGACATTTTATTTTTTGTTTTTAAGCCACAGTAAGAAAAGAAGTTAATATAGTCATTTTCCTTGAAGAAGTGACGACTGCGATGCAGAGTGTTAAGGAGCACAGGGGAAAGGTGGTTCATTCTAGGATGGAAGTAATGTGGTACTCCTCAATGGGGGCTTACTGATTTACGTCTACCTTGTGACAGTTATTTAAACTGGACAACATATGATTTTTGTACGTATGTTAGAATTCAATAAACTATTTTTAATATGTTAGCTAAGTAAGTGCTCAGATATGAAATAAAACAATCAGAAAGAAGGAAAAGATCTGCTAATGACCTGTTGTACATCAAAGGATTCTGAAGAGACATCAATATGAAATGCAGTGTGAGATTCTGGATTGGATTCTGGGGAATAAAAAATATACCTAGGAGAAGTCATTCTTTGGATTATTGTCTACATGTGAATATGGCAAGTACATTTGGTGATAGTTTTATTGCAATATTAGGTGCTCTGATCCTGGTTATAGTATAGCTAATGCAATAGAATATCTATGTTCTTGGTCAAGAAACAGAATTACTTAGGAGCAACCATGTCTTCAAAGTACTCATAAATAGTGCAGAAAAAGATTATCTATCTATGTATCTATCTATCTATTCATCTATCTATGTATCATCTATCACCTATCTAGCTACCAAATAATAAAGCAAAATGTGGAAAATAGAGACAATTTCTGAATCTGGACTATTCTTGCACAATTCTGTACATTTTGAATTATATCAATATAAAGCTTTTTAAAGAGCTCTTTTCTTGAAAGTATTTTTTAATTCAGTAAAGGATGCAACACTCACTTACTTGTCCATTCCAGAAATATAATCATTGCTTCTGATGTTGGGCTCCACTGTATGCCTACTCCATCACCAATCCTAGTGATTATCTACTAAATAATTCTGAAATACGATCTCTCTTTTATATCAGTACTTATTCCCAATTTAATCTTTCATGAAATCTCGTGAGAAATGAATATTTTTCATCATTCACTTATTGGTGTTTATTTATACATCTTACTTCTGCAAATTATGACAATTAGCTTTCTAAATTTGAAAACAGATATATCTCCATATATTATGTAATATTTTTTTCAAGATGCTCTGAATTGCTTGCATTTTTTCCAGAAAATAAACTGCTCAATGCATCTGTTTCTTCTATTCTATATGCAAACATATACAGTTTTGCTAGCCTGACTGCTATTCAGATTTTAGAATTTAGTTAGGAGTTTCTTTAACTAAGGAATATTGGCCATTTCTCTTTTTTTCCCTATAACCTTTCTAAACTTTTCACAGCATATATCACATTAGCTTCCCCTTCCATTTTTTCTTTATGCAACTGCTTCTTCCATATAGATCACATCTGATTTATCTGTGCTAATGACCTGGATAACACATAACACATTTAATGATAAATGTATATTGAATGAAGGTATGAGAGAATAAATACACATTAAATTTTTAACCAAAACTTACATAATATATAAGCATTAATTTTTTACCATAGCATTATTTATATATTCTCCAACTGGAAGAACAAATATAGGAAGAGGTGTTCCAAACTCAAATAACTTAAAGAAATGTTTTATTAACCCAGAAAAATTTTATAATTCCTGGTAGTAATAGCCTTGTATCCTAATTCTAACTTCAAAAGCATCCATAATTAAAGCCATGCATTTATTTCACAACAGCTGTATATAGTGTACCATATTAAGGACATAATTTATATAGACTAAGATGTCTTAATCCATAGAACAAATGTATGAAGATAGAGATATGGAAACAGAAACATAGAGAAGTCTACTAGAATGCCTCCAGTACAGAGTTAAATCATGGTAGAATCTGGTTTCAAAACTAGACAGTCCTACTCAAAACTCGTTTTTAAAAAGATTTTATTTATTTAATTTTTAATGTTTATTTTTGAGAGAGTGTGTGCGCACATGAGTGGGGGAGGGGCAAAGAAACAGGGAGACAGAAAATCTGAAGCAGGCTCCACACTGTCAGCACAAACCAAGTATGGGGCTTGAACCCACAAAGTGTGAGATAATGACCTGAGCCAAAGTCAGACACTTAACTGACTGAGCCACCCAGGCACTCCTGGAAACTCATTTTTAATCAATCATATCACAAGTGGTCTCATAACGGAAAAATAAAATCCATTTAACATGAAATTTAAAGGGCCTCAGGCAATTATATAAACCATTTTCTCTTTTGAGACTCAGTGAAAGAAGAGTCACAAGGATATTTATTTAACTCATGGCGTAGAATCATGTCTACCTTTAAGTGTTCTTTACATATTCTCATAATGAGGACAGAGGGAAAGAAACTGAACTCATAAAATATAATGTATATATATTAATTTTTCTGCATTTACTTTGAGGAGAAAACAGAAGAGAACAAGGAGGTTCTGCCAATGTAGACATGATTTCAGAGACATTAGGTGTGGATAGACCCAGGAGGGCTTTATTATGAGCTGTTGGGTCCCTGGTGGCTTGGGCTTGTGGCTAGGAAATCTATCAGTCCATGTTCAGACCTCCTGCTCCCTAACACTCACTGGGGAACATTACAATTGGCAGCCAGCTGCTTTCTCCTACAATTTGTCCTCAATAAATTTATGCTGTGTCTCAGAACAGCACAGACCTTGCTGCAGATTTTGTTGGAGATGAACACACCGACATGATCTCAAACAAATTTACAGAATAGGGAGCATGCCTGTTTTGCAGGGACTGAAGAAAGCAGGAAAGACTATCCCACAGATGTCTACAGATTGGCAGATGGCCCCAGCAGCAATAGATCAGAGTTCATGACGTTGAAGAGAGCTGTTACAGAGGGTGAAGATGGAAGAAAGAGGCATTGCCCATCACAAGATGCAAGTAAATGAGACCAGAATCTTAGGAGGAGGAAGAGGGAGGCGGTAAACAATGAGTGATGGTGCTATGAAGACTGGCCATGGTCTTCAGGTGTCTGGTAAGAGCAGAACTGGCTCCCAACAACAAAGGGTGAGGAAGTCTCATTATCCCCAAGTTCACCCCATAATGTTTCGCTTCCAGCTTTTCCAATGATAGCCACTTCATCCCTCCTGCCCTGTACTAACTTAAGTCCTCTCCCACCTGCCTTCCCACCATCTGTACCTGTCAGGTAATGCTCCCATGTCAGCTCCCTACTCTTGAATATGTCAGACAATGTGATTGTTACTAAATGATTTCTATTCTGATTCTGAGTAAGTCTAGGATGAAAAAGTTAATGAAAGTATCCATGATCTAGGAATCTGTAGAATTAAGCATTGGGGAGCAAAGCTTTGGAAATCAAGGACTTAGTTGATTAGTCTATTCTAAATATATGTCAGCTGATACAGACTTTCTTCATAGAATGGCCCCTGTTGATTGGGTTACATCATTTTAGGGTTAGCCATGTAAACCACAATTCTTCCTGCATTACTGGCATAGTTGGTGACAATAAGTATGTGATTAGAGACCTTGAGCTTGCTGACATAAGGCACCAGAGGTGGAGGTGTCTAGGAAAGAATGAAATAACTGAATCCTATTTTTTTTTTACAATATAACAATTTGTTTGTTTTATCTTGAGAATGTCTTGATTCAAGATATTGAATTTTTTAAAAAAACAATGGTTTTGATCCAAGAATTACTTTATGTAAGGACAAAGACCCCATGGTTTCAGACAGTCAGTAAATTGAGAGGTAACTAAGTGTTCCTCAATTAATCTACATCCTTGTCTTGACTCATTTGTGGTATTCCAAGGTTTGCTCTTTGTCTTGCATTTCTACTTCTTTATTTGACCACTTTTAAGGAACCTGTCTTTCACCGCTTTATTTCCTATACATTTCCTATGTCTGAGCTCCCAAAGTGATACAATCATTCATATGGTCTATATTACATTACATACATTACATGACATACATTAAGAATGAATGAAGCTATGGGTCAAATCTCATGCTAATGGAAGTTCTGAACTATTAGACCCAGGAAACTGGTATCTATTCTTCCAAGTTACCCATTTTCCTATCTTCTGTAGTCAGCAAGAATGAGTCCTCTTGCCTCCTACGGATTCCTCACTTCTAGGCATTCAGTGATGTGTATTAGAGAATGGCAGTTATTTTAAGCACACAACTAATTTCCAGGATTTCAGTTGTTAATAATATAGACAAAACATAATGCAGTCTTATTAGCAATGTAAAACTTGCATGGAACTTTGACTCAGAACTCACCAAAGTACATTGAATTAGATCATCTTTTCCAAAGCTCTTCCTTCAGATTCTTTTGAAAGGACATGCACTCTTACATAGACCCAGAAAATATAGATAGATATAAATATCTATATACATTTCACACTAGGATTTCAGCTGTTCCTCTCTGTTCTTTAATAGGGAGCTTTAATATGAATGTACCGGTAAGAGATTTTCTGGTTCACACTGACAGTTACAGACCTAGAGACAACAGAAAATAATAGTACTGTTGAGTAGCAGGGACATGGGATAGGGAGAGATTCATCAAACTCTGATTGAAATGCCCTTTATACACAAATTAAACAGGTATAATTCTTTTGTCCACAGGCCCAGAAGGAAATAACAAACAGATCGGCAGTCAATTCCCTTATGCAGATGATCTGAGGGATCTAATGCAGTTGGCTTGCCTTCTACATAACTTCTTATTGTGCTACACTACTCGTGGATGTCCTTTCTGAACGCAGTAATGTGTATCTATGGATCTATCTTTCCCCTTCAATAATGTAAATGAGATGGATGGTATGATCTTAAGGTTCTGCCAAAATCAGAGATACTTGCTATGATGACAGGATAAAAACAGGAGGAGAAGAGAAGAGTGCCACTGACTGAGAACCTTCTTTCATTTTCATCTGGAGGCCGGAGGACATTATGTCCGCTTCCAACATCACTGTCTTCAGGCCTTCTGTGTTGACGCTGATAGGGATCCCAGGCCTAGAGACTGTGCAGTGCTGGATTGGGATTCCATTCTGTGTCATGTATCTCATTGGTATGATTGGAAACTCCTTGCTTCTGATCATCATCAGGTCAGAGCGCAGCCTCCATGAGCCCATGTACATTTTCGTAGGCATGCTGGGGGTCACAGATATTGTACTTGGCACGAGCATTGTGCCCAAGATGCTTGGAATTTTCTGGTTTCATGTGCCAGAGATTTATTTTGATTCTTGCTTGCTTCAAATGGGGCTCATCCACACATTTCAAGGCATAGAGTCAGGCATCCTTCTGGCCATGGCTCTGGACCGTTATGTGGCCATCTGTTATCCACTAAGACATGCTGCCATCTTCACCCACCGCCTAGTCACCCAAATAGGGGCTGTGGTAACACTCAGGGCTGCCCTTCTCGTAGCCCCATCTTTAGTACTGATAAAATGCCGGTTTCAGTTTTACCATACAACCATCATCTCCCACTGATACTGTGAACATATGGCCATTGTGAAACTGGCTGCATCAAATGTGCGGGCCAACAAAATCTATGGTTTGTTTGTGGCATTTATAGTTGCAGGGTTCGACCTCACATTCATCACTTTGTCTTCTGCACAGATCTTTTTTACAGTTTTTCGTTTGCCCCAGAAGGAGGCTCGGTTGAAAGC
The DNA here is from genome assembly GCF_018350195.1 of Panthera tigris. Taxonomy (NCBI): domain Eukaryota; kingdom Metazoa; phylum Chordata; class Mammalia; order Carnivora; family Felidae; genus Panthera; species Panthera tigris. The sequence continues at coordinate 60,892,133 of NC_056669.1, read as the reverse complement.
ATTCAATACGTGCATCGCTCACATCTGTGTCTTTCTCCAGTTCTACCTCCTTGCCTTCTTCTCCTTCTTCACACATAGGTTTGGTGCTCATGTTCCCCCTTATATCCACATCCTCTTTTCTAGCCTCTACTTGCTGGTTCCCCCGTTTCTCAATCCACTTGTCTATGGTGCCAAGACCAAGCAGATCCGCATTCATGTGGTAAAGATGTTGTATTCATAAAATGCACTGTGATTAACATCTTCAGCCTTCCCCATTATGCAATAGTAACAATCTCTCAAAATTAAATATAATAGTTAAAAGGCCACATTATCTGCAATGCTTCAGTTTTATATATTTGTTTTGTTAAATTTGTTGGCATTTTATGGTTTTCACCTCATCATACCCCATGACAAATATCAGTCAGTGTGCTTTTGGATGCTACTGGGTAATGAGAACAAGGAACATAAGAACAAATTAGTGTACATACATTGTTTTCATTATTTATTTATTTATTTATTTACTTATTTATTTATTTATTCATTCATTCATTCATTCATTCATAAAACTTACTTATTCCTTTGAGAGACAGAAAGAGAGAGAGAGAGAGAGTGGAAGACGGTCACAGAGACAGAGGGAGAGAGAGAGTCCCAAGTAGGCTCTTTGCTGTCAGTGAAGAGCCCGATGTGGGGCTCAAACTCACAAACCATTGGATTGTTACCTGAGCAGAAACCAAGAGTAGGGCGCTCAATTGACTGAGCCCCTCAGGCACCCTTCTGTTTTATTTTTTATTCCGTGGTTGAGCGTCCTCCTCTAAGAATTATTTTCCAGAGATTCACATATATGCATCAATCACTGAATTTAAATGCATCCAAAACCATTTTTCTATAGTGTCCAGGTACTCAATGAAAACAAGTTGTTGACCTGTCTTGAAACTTCTTAGTCAACTAAAAAATGTTTTTTGAGAAACTGTTGAAACCATGCTGTGTCAAAACAAACAAACAAACAAACATATAAATAATAAAAACCAAACACTTATGGATGCAATGAGATAATAATACAAAAATTTCAGTACATCTCCAGAGTCATTCAGGAATTTACAGGTAAAAAAATCATGAGAAGTGAAGTGTTCCATTTTACACATCAAGACATTTCTTTTTTTCTTATTTAATTAAATGTTATTTATTTATTTTTAGAGAGAGAAAGCGAGGTGGAGAGAGAGGGAGAGAGAGTATCTTAAGTTGGTGCCACACTGACGGTACTGAAGTAGGGTTCGATTCCAAGAACCCATGAGATCGCAACCTGAGCTGACAAGGGTCAGACTCAACCAACTGAGCCACTGAGGAACCCCCACATCAGTACAGCTCTGTTACTTATTTATTGATTCAGCAATTTAAAATCAAACTACAGGGGCTCTTTTGTGGCTCAATCGGTTAATCTTCTGACCCTTCATTTCAGCTCAGGTCATGATCTCACAGTTCATGACTTTGAACCCTGCATCAGGTTCTGTGCTGACAATGCAGAGCCTGCTTGGATTCTCTCTCCCTTTCTCTCACTCTCAAAATAAATACATAGACAACTAAAAAACAAATCTTAGAGTAAAATAAAATCACAAAATTGTAATTATTACACTAGACAATATTGACAGACTGGGAATTTGACACATTGCTTAACATATCCTTATATTTCTGGAAGAGAAACAGAGAGAAAGAAAGAGAAGGGCAAGTGAGAGAGAAGTTGTGGTAGTTTTCAGGGACACTGTCCATTAGAGAGAATGAAATACCCAAGTCCAACAGAAAGTAGTAAGCAGGAGAGTGAAAATTGTGCTTCTCGGGGTTTAATTAGGAAATCTGATTCTTAAGGAATCATGAATGATTGACCAAGTAGGGACACACCACGTCAGGTAGATGAAAATGAGACTTATAGTACAAACGATGGGCATGTAAATGCACAGGGTTTGTTTGTTTGTTTTAATGTAAGATACAATTTGCAGAGACAAAGGTAATGTGAATATCAAGAATGGCCCCACAGGGCAAAATAGGTGAAAGGCGAGCAGGAGATACAGCTTCCAGTTATGGAAAGAACAAGTTATGCAGATAAAAGGTCCAGCATCGGGAGTATAGTCGGGGGTACAGTAATAGGCTCGTATGGTGACAGATGGTAGATACACTTGTGAGCATAGCATTAGGAATAGACGTGCTAAATCACCATGTTGTACACCCGTAACTAATGTCACATTTTGTGTCAGTTATACTTGAAAAGCACAAAAAAGGAATAGCCATAGACACTCTGCAAAGATGTTGAACTTTATTATGAAAGCTATGTGTTATTATAAATTTTTCTCTGTAAAAAGGGCACGAGTTTTTTGTGTGCTTGTGGCAGCATACTTCTCAGTGAATATAAGACAACACACTTTTGGGGCGCCTGGGTGGCTCAGTCGGTTGAGCGTCCAACTTCAGCTCAGGTCACCATCTTGCGATCTCGTGGTCCGTGAGTTCCAGCCCCATGTCGGGCTCTGGGCTGATGGCTTAGAGCCTGGAGCCTGCTTCCGATTCTGTGTCTGCCTCTCTCTCTGCTCCTCCCCCGTTCATGCTCTGTCTCTCTCTCTGTCTCAAAAATAAATAAAACGTTAAAAAAATTTAAAAAAAAAATTAAAAAAAAAAAGACAACACACTTTTTAATCAGTAAAGGCTACTAAATTAGTGAAGAGATGGAGTTTTTATCTAAGATTAAAGACTTGAGCACTTAAGGATAGCAGACTATTCCTGAAAATTTCAGCTCATAGATCATTTAATGAATGGTCACGGAAAACATGCACATGTGTGCAAATGCCCATAATTTGATTTATGACATTAAAATCAATGCATCTATAAAATATACTAGATTGCATGTCACATAAATGAGGAAAACTCTGACTTGTTTCATAGAATCAGCCTCATCACATATCAATGACTGCTGAGGATGGTTACTTATAAATCTAAAGGCCATCTTGGGGAATGTTTTGAAAATATTTTCAATATCAATATCTGTTGCCTATGATTAGAACGGGTTGCCAGTAGGAATTGTTGTTCTTACGTAACATAATTTATTTAGGAACAAAGCTGAAATAACATCAGAAGTAATTTCCTCGTGCTTTAGCCAGGGTTCAACAACCTTTATGGAAAGGGACAAATACATAGCTCAGGCTTTGTGGACAAAGAGACAGTTGAAGATTATTAAGTAGGTATTTAGGTAGCAAGATAGAAAATATATTTCCACAAAAATTTTGATGACATTCAAAATCTAATATTAGCAATAGTCATAGTTATATAGTTTTTCTTTTGCTAAGTTCTACTAAGTAGAAAAGTGGAATTCATTTTTTCTGGGGGATAATATTCTGCTGAAACTTACATTTCCCTATCACCACACTGACTGAAAGAATTCTGTAAAAACTGTTCTTAGCTACTGGACTATACAAAAACAGGCAGCAGGCAGCTTGTGGTGGTCCACTAGAATTCCAAGCTTATCTGGAGAAGTTCGAAATATATCTAACAATGACTAGTCCTGACAGTTACCCTAAAAATACGGGAATATGAAAATGACAGGAAGATAGAATGTGAAACTGGAACCTAGTTGCACCATCCTCAAGTGTCAGTATTCATTACAAAATCAGGCCTAGAGTCCAGATTAGCCATTATTATGGCCTCCAAATTTTCAAGACCAGCTCCAACCTGACACCTAAAAATGGAAGAAAAAAACAAATGGGTTATTGCAAGGACATAAGGTAACCAGGACTCTCTATCCTCCCACACACTTGGCCAGGACAATTATAGGATACATTTTTTGTTTAAATATGTATTTATTTTTGAGAAAGAGAGTGAGAGAGAGCGATCAGGGGAGGGGCCAAGAGAAAGTGAGAGAGAGAGAATCCCAAGCAAGCTCCATGCTGACAGATCAGAGATCAACATGGGGCTCAGTCTCACGAAATGTGAGATTGTGATCTGAGCCAAAATCAAGAATCGAATGCTTAACCAACTGAGCCACGCAGGTGCCCCAGAATACATTCCTGCACATAAAGCTGACTGAAAAAGAAATATATATATATATTTTTAAAGAGTAATTTTAATGATTTCTAGAAACTTCAAAATGATACTACAAAGAGATTGCATCATTTACAACGACTAATAGCACTTTCATGTCTGAATTTTCAAAAACACTGGTTATGACTGAGATTTTTAAGCTTTGACAGGCTGATTGATGGAAGATGCTTGTCTTCATAATTAACATTTATAAGACTGCATCAGTCTCCTGCTTCTTTTTTCCACTTGTATATCCTTACTTTGAAGTACTTGTTTCCTTTAATCATTTTCTGATTTGGGTCCAGTATTTTGTGTGATTAAAATATGATAAATAAATATTGAATGAATATTTTCAAGGGTTGTATTCCTCAAGACTTCATGACAGAGCTTCCAAAAGGCCATGGATTTTTCCTAGGAGGAGTGATTGCAGATAAAGAAAGAGGTCTTAATGATGGTGAATTTCGACCCATGGGGTGCAGGAGTTGACTTTCCTCACTCTTGATGTTGGCTTTCAGGTGAGGGAGCAATAATGCATTGACCTTTGTGGCAAAAACCCAAGTTTGGCTACCTGTCTGGAAAAGCCAATACTCAAGAAAGGAGTATTGATTGGAAAGGTTTATGAGCTTTATTCAGGAAGCTGGATCCCTGGGGAGAAGGTAGACTCTTGTCCAAAAGCCAAATACAAGGTTTCTGCCTGACCCAGACACTTTTAGGGGGGGTTTAGGGCACTGAATCAATAAAGGGAGTGCTATGGTCTGTAACGTTTCTTGATTATGTGCAGACTTGATGGTGCCAGCTACAGAAGTTATCTCAGTGCTCAGAGGTTGTGCAAGGGGGATCTGGTTCCCTAGTGCCTGGAGGTTGTGCAGGGGGGTCTGGTCTCTGCTTTGTGACATGCAAGAGTTCGTTGTTCCTTCAAGGAAGAATGCATGATATATACAAGTACAAAGAAAGATTAATCAATTACACAGGCTAAGAGCATTTGCTAATGTTTAAAGACTACTAGACTTGACAGAGGGGCTGAGATGGCTTCACCTTCTGGGTTTTTGCACGTCCTTATCTAAATGTCCAACTTGGAAAGAATAACTTGCAACATTTGGCTCCTTTCCCCCCTTCCTCTTCGTAGTATAAAAGTGCCCATGGGTTGCCATGAAATTCACCCTTTTATAAAGTGTACAAGGCACTGTTTTTTTAGTATATTTAAAAAGTTGTGAGACTGTCTCTACTCTCTAATTCCAGAACATTTTCATAACCCCAATAAGGTTACCACATTCTATTAACAGGCATTTGCCACTCATCTTTTCCCTGGTTTATGGAAACCATACATCTACTTTCTTTCTCTATGAATTTGACTAGTCTGGACATTTTAAGAAGTAGATCATACAATCCATGGCTTTTTATGTCTGGCTGTTTGCACTTAGCATGAGTTTTTTTTTTTTTTAATTTTAATTATTTGTTTTTGGACAGAGAGAGAGAGAGAGAGAGAAAGAGAGAAAGCATGAGCAGGGGAGGGGCAGAGAGAGAGGAAGACAGAGAATCCCAAGCAGGCTCTCAATGTTAGAGTGGAGCCTGATGTAGGGCTCGAACTCATGAACTGTGAGATCATGACCTGAGTGAATCAGGAGTTGGACACTTAACCAACTAAGCCACAAAGGCACACCTAGCATAAAGTTTTTTGAGGTTCATCTATGGCATAACATGAACAGAATTTTTATTTTATTTTACTATTTCAGCTATGTCATAACATGAACAGAACTTTTATTTTACTATTTCATCTATGTCAGAACATGAACAGAAGTTTTATTTTATTTATGATTTTATTTTATTTTATTTTATTTTATTTTATTGTTGACACAATATCACAGTTTCAGGTGTACAGCATAGTGATTTGACATCATGCTATGTTCATCACAAATGTAAAAACCATCTGTTCCATATACCACTATTACAATATAATTACCTAGAATTTCATTTCTTTTTATGTCTGAATGAAATGTCACTGTGTGGATATACTGAAGTCTACTTTTGAAACTGGCAGTCAATACTCTGGCCACATAAACTTTTCCATGAACCTTCTCCTCTCTGTGTCGTAAGCATCCCCATTTTAATTCAGACAGTTTCACAAATAGTACAGGCATGGCCAGGCCCTTCTGTTTTGTATTTCTCATAATTCATTTAAACTTATACTTTCACAACTGATGACTTTTATCACGCATTGCAGTGAATGGTATTCAACTCCATTTGTAACACTGTTGTATTTAAAAATTACACTTTTGTTTCTGGGTTTCTCTAGAACACATGCAGAAGAGCCATTTCTCAAAACTTGCATTCTATATTCCCTATTATATTTCTCAGAGGTAATTTTCTCTGTTAAATAAAATTCTTAGGGATTCTAAGGGACTACATCTGTCACCAAATAAGGAGCCACATGGTTTCTCAAACATCTTGTCACCCTTTAGCTCTAAAGGGTTTTAATTAAACAGTATCCAAGAGTAATTTTGTCTCTATCATTCAATAGCATTACGGTTCTGTGAAGTTCAAATATATTTTGCATTTCCCAAAAGTATCTTGTGAGTTATTCCATATGTTCATAATATTATTCTCTATACAAAGAGTAGTGTACAAATTTCAGAACCTACCGATCTCACCTCAGCCTATTTCATATTCTCTCCAAAAGTATTTTATTTTAATTGAGCTCATGTGTTGTTATCCTGCTGGGTGATTGATACTCTGATGCACTTTGCTCCTTTTTTTTCTGGTGTGACTGTTCTGGGGATGGCTGATTACAATTGGGCAACGTGATATCACTGGGGGCAGAACTGGAAGAGACGAACACTACATGCTCTCCTAAGCCACCGTGAGCTCACCCGGCACACAACACAGCCAATCCTACACCACTGATTTTTTTTCTACGATGAATGTAATTTTATGGCAGTTTAATGACAAGAGGGGAGTCAGAGTCTTTCCAATGCAACAAGAACCGTTCTATTGAATAGGCCCAGACCCAATATCACAGGACCAACACAGTGTGACTCCAAGTAAGGCCATCAGGTCTCTCAGGCAGATGCGTGTAATGCAGTCTTGTTAGACTTTTTCTTGTATCACACAAAGAACGGGAGTCTTTTCCTTTCTTCTTCATGATACCAAAGATTAAAATCTCTTTTGAGGTTCAAACCCTTTTTTCAGCTAAGTAAATATCAGGCGTGAATGATCGTTCACAGCTGGGAAGCTGATCCAGATATTGTGACTGGCACTAAAATTTTTGAAAATGCACGTTATCATGTAAAAATGCACATGTATCATATGACCGGGACGTATGAACATGACTGGGGCAATTTCTATATTACATAGATATATTCCATTTCTTCCCCTGTCAGTATGTCTTTACTGATCAGCCTGAATACCTTCAGATGTTTTTATTCCCCTTCACTGGCTCACTATTTGGTAAATAAGTGTCGTTGATTGTTTGTGTTGTCTTGGGGCACTGTTTTCTGTTATAAGTTTTAAAAGGAAGTCATTTTGGTTCCCAGTCCCCAAGGACACCACAATTTGTGAGTTTTTATTACATGCAGATCTGCTTTTAGACAAGTTCTTCCAGGTTTTGAACCATATTGCCCCTCCTTTTCATGTTTGTCCCAGGTTAATTTAAAGCTCACTAGCCATTGGTGAAAGAGAATTCCCCAGGTGGCTCTTATAGTACAAAAGAGCCATCCTCATGATCTGAAACACCAAAAGATTTTCACTCTGTGGCTTCTACGTATATTACCACAAATGATTCCTGGTAAGTCTTGGGGCTTATGTGTGGGCTTAAGTGTGGGAAAATGGAGCATTGGTTTCAAAGAGGACACGTAATGCTATGATCCAATAAGATGTTACGGTAATTAAAAAACAATAGACCCTTACAGTATTTGACTGTTTAAACATGAAGAAGATTTTGTCTCATGCTTCTATTTAGAATATTTTTGTGTCAGTTATATTATCACACAGTGGATGACAAATTTTAAAGTGAGCCTGACAGATAGGAGGACAGTAGAGAAGGATCTATATAAAAATCTAATTGGTTAAAAGGTAAGAAAATTATACATATTTGGTCTGGAAAAGATTCAGTAGAAATTATGCCCTTAAGGAATTCAGGGTAAACCTCATCTGGTTAAATGTTCATCGAACATCTGAAGTTATTCATGGGAAAGAGAGTCACTTATATGAAAGAAATCACTGCATTTAGACAGAATAATATATTGTATGTTTCTTCCTGAAAAATTTAAATGAATCACATCACTTAATCCTCACAGTCACTCTGCAGTGTTTCATCCATTCACCTTCTCTCAGCAAGAAAGAATTGAGACAATTATAAGTTTTACAACTGCCTGAAGAACATGCAAAGCTAAAGAGTGTCCTAAGGATTTAAACTGTCTGACTGACTTTAGATCCATGCCGTAACCACCGTGTTCCACGGCTGATGTGTATCTTTAGAAGGTGGGTTGAGGACTTTTATGAGAACTGAAGAGGGAAGCAGTCTGGGAATCACTAGAACGAAGCCAAATCTGACATTTGCAGCTGTCTTGCGATGGACAAGCTATCTCCGAAACAAAGAGAGTCCATCCCTGGGGGCTTGAGGCAGAGAACAAAGGGTGGATGTCAGTGACTTTGCAGGGGGAAAGCTTTCCTGAGACTGTAGGGTGTGTGGTTTAGACCTAAATCCTTTGATTCTTTTAGGTTCCGCGAGTCAGCCCGAGTCAGAATTGGAGTTGTCGGTAACATTAATGGCTGACGATTCATGCTGTAAATGAGACCCGTGATTGTTTTCCTGGCCCCTGAGTCTCAAGGGCTTGTGATATGTCTCCTCCATCTTCTAAACTTGCACATATGTGTGCACACACAGCTGTTTCCAGCTTGTCCTTGTCACCCCGTGCTGTTACTCTCAACCCAAGAACATCTTAGCCTGTCCTCCCACCATTCGCCTCCATCAAGTCAGCGAGCAGCACAGATATTGTTCCCTTGTGACTCCTCCGATGTGGCCAGGCCACTTCATCATGTCCCATCCGGACTATCACACGTGTCCTTCTAACTTCGTCTCCCTATGCCAGCTCTCATCCTTTTAAGACATTCATCCATCTGCCGGCAGAGCAGAGTTTTAAAGGCAAAAGACCAGTTATTCTACCTAAGGCTTAAGTTATTTCATTTAAACCTGTAACTTTACATTGGTTATTCTTCCCCTTTCCTTAGCCTTAACAACCATCATCTCTGCTTATTAAAAAATTCATATGTGAAAATCACTTACTGAATTGCAATCCCACTGTATGTTTCATGCTACTTTCATTTTGTCCAAAGTATTTCCTCTTGAAATGCCCTTCCATCTCTTTTAAAAATTATTTTTTAATGTTTATTTATTTTTGAGAGACAGAGAGAGTGCATGAGCAGGGGAGGAACAGAGAGAGAGATAGAGAGTCACAAATTCAAAGCAGGCGCCAGGCTCTGAGCTGTCAGCACAGAGCCAAACACCGGGCTCGAACTCATGAACTGTGAGATCATGACCTGAGTGGAAGTCGGATACTTAACCGACAGAGCCACCCAGGGGCCCCGAATGCCTTTCCATCTCTTTTATTTGGCTAATACTAGTGGAGGAATAATTCTTCTTGATATTCAGATTTATTCTGCCCATTTTGATTAAGCCTACAAAACATGGTTATTTAATTAAAGACTATTTTTCTCCAAAGTAAAACTCTAGAACAGTGGCTAGCAACCACATGTGATGTGTCCATCTTCCCACATGCAGGTTATTTGGCAATGCAGAGGACAGTGTTGATTTTCATTATAAGAGAGGACAACTGGCACCTACTGGTTTGGGGTCGCAGTTGCTGCTAAGCATCCTGCAATATAGAGAATTGCCCAGGTATCTAGTTTTGTGAAAAGAGAAAATTTGAAAGGAGTAGTTAAAGTGAAACAAAAAGATGGATAAAATGTTATTGCACATCTATGCCACATCTTCGGTATCCATTCATAGGTTGATGGGGACTAAAGTTGTTTCCATATATTGGCTATTGTGAATAATGCTGCAATAAACATGGGATCAGTTATTTCTCTTTGATATTTTGTTTTCCTCTCCTTTGAATATATATCCACAGGTGGAATTGCTGGATTATATGTAGACCTTTTTAAAATTTTTGATGTACTTCCATATCGCTTTCCATAGTGGCTGACAAATTCACATTCCTACCAACTATTTACAATGTCTCCCTTTTCTCCACATCCACCTGCAACATTTGTTACCTCCTGTCTTATTCATGACAGCCATTCTAACAGGAGTGAGGTGATATCTCAGTGGTTTCTAGTTGCGTTTCTCTAATGATTAGTTTACTTAACAATGAGAGAAGCAAATCTTGCCATTTGTGACAAGAGTGATGGACTTTGAGTACATTATGCCATGTGAGATCTTCTAGAGAGAGACCCATACTGTATATCACTTATAAGTGGAATCTTGAAAAAACTCAACTCATAAAAACGGATACAATTGTGAGTACAAGGGGCTGCAAATTAGCAAAATGGAGGAGATATTTCTTAGTAAGTAAATACCTTCTGAAGATCTCATGCACAAGGTAGTGATCATAAACAAAAATATTGTATTCAAAACATCAAACTTGTTAAGAGATTGGTCCTTAATATTCCCAAAAAGAAAATATAATCATGTGACATAAGAGAGCATTAGCTACCACTACAATGATATTATAATATGTGAGTGTATGAAGTCAACATGTTGTGTACCTTAAGCTTAGAAAATATTAAATATCAACTATATTTGAATAGTGAAGGAGAATGGATACTCTGGTATTAACTTTATCTAACTAAATATACTTTGCTAAAAAAAACGTAATTTCTTCTCATTTTTAATTCATGTCGTCTTGACTGGGGATAGAAGATGAAACAGCAAAACCACTACTTGATTCTGCTGACCAAATCATCATGCTCCTCCTCAATGGCTCAGTCTTTATGCCCTCTGTACTAACACTCATTGGGATTCCTGGACTACAGCCAGTGCAGTGTTGGATTGGGATCCCATTCTGTGTCATGTATGTCATCGCTGTGATTGGGAATTCCCTAATCTTGGGTATCATCAGATATGAACGCAGCCTCCATAAGCCCATGTACATATTTTTGGCCATGCTGGGAGCCACAGACATTGCACTTAGCACCTGTATTCTTCCTAAAATGTTAGGCATCTTCTGGTTTCATTTGCCAGAGATTTCCTTTGCAGCCTGCCTGCTACAAATGTGGCTTATCCATTCGTTCCAGGCAATCGAATCAGGCATCCTACTGGCAATGGCCCTAGATCGCTATGTGGCCATCTGTGACCCCTTGAGACACACCACCATCTTCTCCCAGCAACTCTTGACTCACATTGGAATTGGGGTGACACTCCGGGCTGCCATTCTTATAGGACCCTCCATTATGCTCATCAAATGTCGTCTGAAACTCTACCGAACTACGGTCATCTCTCACTCTTACTGTGAGCACATGGCCGTTGTGAAGCTAGCTATTGAAGATGTCAGGATCAACAAGATATATGGTCTATTCGTTGCCTTCAGTATCTTAGGTTTTGACATAATCTTCATCACCTTGTCTTACGTTCAAATCTTTCTCACTGTGTTTCAATTGCCCCAGAAGGAGGCACGATTCAAGGCCTTTAATACGTGCATTGCCCACATCTGTGTCTTCCTCCAGTTCTACCTCCTTGCTTTCTTCTCTTTCTTCACACATCGGTTTGGTTCTCACATACCACCATATGTTCATATCCTCCTATCAAACCTTTACCTGTTAGTCCCACCTTTTCTCAACCCCATTGTCTATGGTGTGAAGACCAAACAAATTCGTGACCATGTCCTGAAAATGTTTTTCTCCAAAAAACATCTGGATCATTAGCTGCTCTTTCTACAGATATTTTAGTTTGATTCAAAGTAGCAACATCAGTATAGTAAACATTTATATCTTCTAGAAATATCTATGTTCAAAAAGTATTTAAATGCTCCAAAATATGAGGTGTTTGGCAACCATATTATACTTAATAAAAATGATTTGCAATTCATGTTAGAACCAACTTATCTTATGATGAGATTTCAAATTTTTTCTCTTATTCCTGTGGGTTTTTTTTCCTATTGTTTACTCCTAGACCTTCCCTTCTGGCAACACTTAGACCTACATAAAAACAAAATTTCAGAAAATAGCACAATTCCAGGTAACTTCCAAGACCGTGTCTCATATCAGTATTCTAAAACTGGTAACCCAACCCATAATTATAGTTCTAGATATATATCATTTTGTAATATTTTTTTGCATCCATATCTTGACAAATTTGGAATCACCCCCTATGTTTGTCTACACTCTCTGCAATACTGGTAAATAAAGAAATACTGTAAAAGAGTGATAATAATATGAGCAACTCCAAAACCATATGGACATAGAATACAAACAGTGATGAATTTGTATAGGAAAAAAATACACTGAAAAGATTTATAGAAAAGTTAAGCACATTCACTACTGTGTTTTTGTTTGTTTGTTTTTAAAAACAGTCTATTGAAGTGTAATCCACATACAATAAACTTTCACATACATAAAGTATAAAATTTGGTAAATTTTGGCATATACACATGTATGAATCCATCACTACAATTAAGAAAATGAACTTAACCATCATTTCCAAAAGTTTCCTTATGCTCCCCAGTGACCAATCCCTCCTGACGCTCCTCACACTCCTGACAGACCCCTAGGAACTACTGCTGTATTTTTTGTCACTATGGAGTAGTTTGTATTCCCAAGAAGTTTAAAAAGTTGACTCATACAGTGCATAACCCTTTTTGGTCTGTCTTCTTTAACTCACTAGTACCCTATTTTCAGAAATGAAACTGTGATCAATACCTACATAGAATCAATTCTTCAAGAGGCACACATCTTAACAATTTTACCCAATTAGAGTTTCACCCAAATTGAAAAATTATTCAACGACTACATGTAGTAATTGCCTACTGCAAGTATCTTGAGTAGAAGACCTGTATCTTCTTTATTCCTGTATCAACAATACATAGGGCAATCAATGCCTGAGACTTCTTAGAACCTCGGTAGATTGAATAATGAACAATTTAAACATTTTCCGTATGTGGCTCAATGGTTCAAAAGGACCCAATCTAGAGGCTTAATGTAATATGCAAAATCATTGTACAGAATATCTGCACGGAAGTGAGTTTATTCTGATATTAATAAGATAAACTAATAAGATAAACTTGAATGGATCATTATGTAATGCTGAAATAAAGTATGAGCCAAACACAAAACTGGCATATGAGAAACTGACTCCCAAAATAGTGACTTCATATCTTTACCCTTTGGTGCTCCTGTGTCTACACACTTTCAACCTCTTTCAGGGTGCTTTGTCAACACGTATCTGGTTTAATTTTCTTCATTCCATCTTCAAGACAGAACCAGTAAGATGATTATTAAAAAGAAATGAGTTGGGGGGGGTGCTTAGGTGACTCCGTTGGTTAAGCATTCAACTCTCAATTTCAGCTCAGGTCATGATCTTAGGATCATGAGATTGAGCCCACGTCAGACTCCATGCCAGCATGGAGCCTGCTTAAGATTCCATCTCTCCCTCTCCCTCTGTGCTTCCCCCTGCTTGTACGCTCTCTCTCTCTCTCAAAAAAAAAAAAAAAAAAACAGACAAGAAAAGAAAAGAAAACAAAAGAAAAGAGTAGACAGAGAGAACTTCTCAATCTCCAATTACAGACTTATACAAAGTCAAATGACGAAATAACTCAAAAAGCATACAATTACAAAAACTGGATGGGACATTAGCGTTCAACAGGCAAAGGTAGAGAATATTCTTGGAAATTCATGTTGAATCAAATAAGTAAGTGTGAGTCATAATATTCTTAATGTTTAATAAAATTTATGTAAACATGAAATATATAAAACAAGAAATGGCAAATACCATGACAGAAGGAAAAAAACACACTTGTTCACATCAGACATGCAAAAAGAGATGCTTAATGTCATAATAAACACTTAAGTAACTCATTTTAATTCTGTATTAGAGCATTAGGTATTTCAGGAAATTGCATCCTATTATGGCATTATTGTGGAATTATTGTGGAATAATTGATGAGGACGTTATCCCTCAAAGAGGATAAAATGACAAATATATGAATTTTTGAGAGATTATATACAAAAAGGATAAAGAATGAGGATAACTATGTGATATTTCTGAAAAAGAAATAAAAACTAATAGAATACGATGATAATATCGTTATGATTAGGACTTTGTGTACAATGCTGAATAAAGCTATTGACAGTGGGCACCCTGGCATGTGTCTCAATCTAATGGAGAAATTTTAGTTTAACAGTCTTCAATACAGTATGAACTATAGGTATTTCATGGATACATTTAATTAGTTTAATGAGTTCTCTATTATTCCTATTTTGAGGAGGGTTTTATTTTGCATGCACATTCACTATTTTAATGTGCTTTCTCTGCAGCTATTGAAATGATATCATGACTTCTTTATTTTGTTTACATGGGGAGTTATATTGACTGATTTTCCTTTTTGTTGTTTATCTAATATTTAATTGACACATATCATTATAACAACAAACATAACATGTGCATATTTTGATTTAGAGGAAAACAGCTGACTGCCGACCAGCTCAAAATTCAGCTGGGGAGGGAAGGAGAGAAAGGCTGAGGGGAGACCAGCTCAGCTCCTTGGAGCATCAGGTGGTGTGTGCCTGGCAGGGCAAGGGTGGTGCCAAGTTCCATAGTTCACACCCGAAGTCACTTAAGAGCTGTGGATTTTTTTCTTATTTTGCAGATGATCGAAATGAGGCTCAGAAGAGTTAAAATAAGTGCCCAGAAGCACAAATAGGCTGAATTTGGGTCCTGGCTAAGAAGGGGCAAAGCTGTTTCCTTCCCAAAGTTGGCTCTTTCTCACCACATGCTGCTCAAATGACCTGCCAGGATTATGTCATGTACATTTTGCCTCTGGCATTTCATTTCTCTCAGGTGGCAGAAGGAATGGCTGCACCAGTTAGCACATGGTTCAGACTCCAAGCAAAGGTAATAACGATAGGTATTTGATCCTCTCAGGACATGAGAGCCCTATATTTTAGTGGTATCTAAATCTCCTTTTGCTATCCCTAGAGATGGTTTTTCAGAGCACGATGCCATCCCTCCTGTCCTCTTTGTTGAACGAACCCCAGTCCATTTATTGAGAGAACTTCCATGTGAAGCACGATAGCCTGGTCCAACTGATTTCAGGTATGCTCCCAGTCCTCACATGGATCTGTTTGGTATTTTGGATGCCTTTTAGTCCTGTTCCCAGACCACACTTGTCCCATGCTGCACGTTTGGGAATATATCACCTTCTGAAGTTAGTATAAAGAAGATGTGACCCCAAAGTGGTGCTGCATGCAGTCACTGAGGAGCTGCTTCACTCCAAAGTTTGAGATTCCCTTTAACTGAGGGTTCCAGATAATTAGATGCAGATGCCAGGGTAACAGGCGACCACATGTACCTGCGCATGGGTTGAGATATATGTCACACTGACATATGCCTGATCTATGATGCAAGGAATGAGGGACTTACTCCAAAAGGCTTGAAATGAGAGCAAGAAGGGATTGCTTTCAGTTAGAGATGAACACAAAAATGGCACAGCCCAGGAATCAGACTGATGAACAAGAGAGTTTACTATACAATAAGCTCCTTACAGCTTCCAAACTTCCTCCCTACAAATTCCAAACACTATCCTCCCTGGGATCACTGAACTGAGTCTGGAAATCCTTTGAGTCTCCATGGGATGGCCAAGAGTAAATAAGTGAAATAAATAAGAGGAGGCTATGCTTTCTTTTGTTTCCAATTTCCTTTCCTCAAAAACCATGGGTAAAGCTGGCCACTCCGCTCAGGCAAGAAGTGGAGTCCTGTGCTAAGCAGTCCCCATTTTGTGTTCCATTTCTCTGCCATCCAGGTGAGCACAAGGAATCCCAATCTCTGGTAGTTTGAAACACATGTGCACTGTTTGTTTGACTAAAAGAAGATACTTCAACATTGCCCTCTCCTGGCTGCACTAGATAGATCTGTCTCCTGGGACTTGACTAAGAAGTTAGTCTTGAGAAATGGCAGCTGTTCTCCTCTTCCTTTACCATAGGGAGTAAAAAATATCTTAGTATTTGCAAGAAGCTTATGAAGTTTTGTCATCAGGGAAAATTATGGTAGAAAACAGAAATATTCCACTGCTGGGACCAGCAAAGAGCAACTTCTCTTGCTCCAGTCACTTCCCACTGCTGCTTCTGGATACTAAGTAAGTGGGTAGTTAGGAATGAGTACGAGCTTAACTGGGGAGGAAATTACACGTCTTGAAGTATGAGTACAAGTACAGTCAATGAATCTAGACTCCACTTGCAACACTACAAACCATGAAAGTAGAGAGTGCAAATATGTTTTTGATAGAGAATGACTTTGAAGTTTTAGGAACCACAATACAAGAACAGTCATGATAAAAATGAGAATCTGGTCGAGGAGATTGGGAGGTGGAGGAAGTTAGCAGCATGCTACCAGACAAGAAGGCTAGACCAACAGATGTTTTACTAGAAGGAGAGCGGGTCATGAGTTACTTGAATGTTGTGCTGTTACATCTGAAGATATAATAGGGGGACAGTGGTCATAGGGAATGAGTTTCTCCCATATGAGGAGGTCTTTCTGAAAGTGAGCGTTGCACAGTAGATAGACGGGCATGAAAAGGCCTCAGCACACATATCGTCAGCTGCCAGGAACCCCCTGGTTTTGGGGGGTGATGTGGTAGAATAATCTCTAAATCATTCCAAATTTAAAATTTCTGAGGAGAAATTAGGGTTGTTGGGGACCAGGGAAGAACTCAGATTATGTGTGGAGGCGACAACTCGTGCAAGTCATTGTCTAAGTCAGGCAATTAGTTGCCTGATTTAGATTGAGGAAACTAATCGCTGAAGCCGCCTTTCTGCCCACACTTTAAAACAATAAAATTCATCCACGCATAATCCTGTCAGCCCCTCAACTGAACTATGGGTCGTTGTTGGTATACAGTCACTGGGAAGTGTGAAGTGTTCCCAGCAACAGTCTTTCTACCGCAATGAGAATTCTGTTTTGGAGGCTTCTCTTTCTGTCTCTGCTGCCTCTCAAGGCACTGCCACCTGAATGTACCTATGTGTTTGTCAATCATTTCCCTTGGAATCTCTGGGATAATTCTCAAAGAGCCCCACTCCCTCATATTTGTCTTGTGTCAGCTTCTGTGGAAGGTAAAATATTAGAACTTTCTCTTCCCTTCAATGGTAAGCAGCCCCAATTTATATACAAGGATTGTGTCTGCCAAAATTGCCTCCATATGGACACCTGGGCTCCCAAACTTGTTTGCTCAACCTTACCTCACATCACCTCAGCATCTTGCACATTGCTCTCATGGTGAGACAGCCAAGGTTTCTCTTTTACAGCAGGTAATCGTTAACCCTTTTAATTTTATTTATATAGTGAAACTGTCCTTCCTCTCTAATATGTGGAAGAAAGAGTGTGAAGAGCTGTGGGTGCTTATCTAACTACAGGGTTCATATTTAACACTTGTGTCCTGAATCAGAATTGCCACTGAAAGTTATGCAGCTGCCAATGTCTGTCTGGATGGAGCCTGAGTTCCACAGCAATGTCATATTGACAAATTCTTCAGTGAGAAGGAAGCTTAAGGTGAGGAGAGGTCATTTTATTAATGGAGTCACAACCTTAGAAAGGGACCTGCAATCAAAGAAGTGCTGGTATGTTCTGCAGAAATACCCAGCTTTGTTAGTCTAAACTGAATGGAGGAATGAGAGGAGAGAGAAAACAAGAGAAAAGTCAGGCTCAAGGCACATGGATTTTGATGTTTCTCTGCCTCAAGTTATCGTTTCAATTTTTTTTTTCTAATTTCCATGACAAGGTTAGAAGGAATCGAAGATGGAGTGGGGGAGGAAGGAGAACACCACTAAGCAGCCTGATCACGTTGATCCCATCATAGGCATGGTGTGCAAATACTCAGTTTTCACATTGTGGATATCACTGCGCATGGGTGGATGATGTTGCTGAGTGAACCTTTCCTTCGAAATTTTCTCATTCATTTAAAAATGATAAATAAGCTGATGTAGTTGTTTCTATTTTTGTCATTCAGTAATTCTGTGACTGGATGAGAATAAGACATATCAGAGAACACAGCATCATAGTTTGGCAAACTTTTCCCCTTTGCTAAGGAGACCTCTGAATAACCATGCCTATTGCAAATGGCACCATGTTCATACCCTCTGTGCTGACTTTCATTGGGATACCTGGTCTGGAAACTATTCAGTGTTGGATTGGGATTCCATTCTGTGTTATGTACATCATTGCTTTGGTGGGAAATTCTCTGCTTTTGATCATCATCAAATCTGAACCCAGTCTCCATGAACCTATGTATTTCTTTCTGGCCATGTTGGGGGCCACAGACATTGTACTTAGCACCAGCATTGTCCCCAAGATGCTTGGAATTTTTTGGTTCCACTTGCCAGAGATCTATTTTGATGCTTGCCTCTTTCAGATGTGGCTTATCCACACATTTCAAGGTATTGAATCGGGAGTCCTTTTGGCTATGGCTCTGGACCGCTATGTAGCAATCTGTTATCCACTGAGGCATGCTATCATATTCACTCGACAACTGGTCATGCATATTGGAATTGGGGTGACCTTGCGGCCTGCCTTTTTGGTAATCCCATGCCTCTTGCTCATAAAGTGTCGTCTGAAACTTTACCGAACCAAGTTAATATCCCACACTTACTGTGAACACATGGCCCTTGTGAAGCTTGCCACTGAAGACGTTTCCATCAGTAAATTCTACGGTCTCCTTGGAGCTTTTGTTGTTGGTGGCCTGGACTTCCTTTTAATCACCCTCTCCTATGTACAAATATTTATCACTGTCTTTCACCTGTCCCAGAAAGAGGCACGTCTTAAGGCCTTTAATACATGTATTCCCCACATATGTATCTTCTTCCAATTCTATCTCCTTGCCTTTTTTTCCTTTTTCACTCACAGATCTGGATCTTCTATTCCATCATATGTACATATCATCTTGTCTAACCTTTACCTACTGGTTCCACCTTTCCTCAATCCCTTTGTATATGGGGTGAAGACCAAACACATTCGAGATAAGGCAGTAAAGATGTTGTGTTCCAAAGACCAGGCATGACGTTTGATGGAAATATTTCCTCCTATGGATTTAATGGCTTACCTAATGGGCCCATATGATCTGAAAGTCCAGTCAATAGTTTGGAGTATCATCATGTTTTATGAACAAATTAATAAACATATAAACTATTGTGTTAAAAATCCCATAGGATATTGACTTGGAGTTACAAGGCAATTAGAAGATATTGAGGCAAATAGAAGATCAGATGAGATACTGGAAAACTAAATGCTTGGCTATAAGAAAAGTCAGAATGCGGATTTTCCTTACCACCTGAAGCTGGTCTGTGTGGAATAGACAAATCAAAGATCCTTCTGCAGGTTGTAGTGGAACACACTGATTCTTTTGTACTTAGAGCTCCAAGATCAGATTCTTTTATATAATATACAAGTCCCACTACATTCTTTCTCCAACTATTCTAAAATCTTCTTTAGTGTTTACTTTGTCCAGTAAAAATTTATCCCTTGAATATCTCTTCCTTATATATAACCTGAACTTTGTTTGAAATAAGTATCTATAAATATCTCCTTCTTCACAAAGCCTATCTTCATCAAGTAATTCATGCTATAATCAACTTGGTGCTTCTCATGACATCAAATATGTTTGCTCCAACAAATCTAGGACTAAGGCCATGCTTACACCATGGCTTATATTTATTGTTTTTAAGTGTTCATTTAATTTCTCACTTGCATAAAAGCAACGTGAGAAATGCTCTGGCATTTGGTGATTTATTTTTTCAGTAACGTGAAGACAAGTTTTAGATTTAGATTAGAGACAACATTATTCTAAACCTCTTTTCAATTATTTTCCCGATTCAATCAACAGTAACCCTTTGGTCTAAAAAACCTGGACAGAAAGTCTGGAGGCTAGGATTCTCATGATATTTGTTTTCCCAGTATGTTTTTCTTTTTATAAAGCAAAGTACATTTTGTTCTGCATTAAGATGCTCATATACTAATAGTATTTCATAGAGAAACTGCATTTTGCAAGTCCATCATAAATGAGGGCAGGTAGTCAAATATTTGTCAAGAATATCTTATACAAAAAGCAGATTTCAATTTGGTAGGGAAACAATTGCTGAAGAAGTTGGTTACGTGCCTGAGCTCTGGAGTCAAAATGACCTTGTTCGAAACTCTTATTTTGCCAGTTCCTAACTACAGGCATTGGAATACAATTTACTATCACACATTCAGCTGCCTAAACTATAGATAAGGAAGAATAACATACATTTTATTGGGAACTAGAGACATGATTGTCACTGTAATTTAATGGATACGTTTATGTAAGTCCCTTCACATGGGGTTTGGGAACTGGTAGGTACTCAGTAGAGATTATTCTGGTTATCATGCTTATCTTCATTTTCCTTGTGAGAATCTGCATCATTCATCTTGCGCTTGAGCTGAAATACTGAGCCACTGTTTTCAAACAGTTGTTAATATAACACTAAAATTAATTTAAAAATACAAATTAAAGCTTTATGTATGACCCAATCTTGCGCTTTTTGTTCACCTGTACCTGTTGATCGAAGTGTTACTTGTACCTATATCTATTCCCATATTTATGGATCTATATCTATCCATTTTTCTGTATTTATATGTGTGTGTGTGTGATCAAGTTTATTAATTTTATGTGATTCTATCCTTAGATTTATTTGCTTGTGTTTTCAGTTTTTGATAGGAGAGTGTTAAAATGTTCCATTATGAATGGGGATTAGTCTGTTTCCCTTGTTACAGCTGCTGATGTCTTTGATTTGTGTACTTTTAAGCTATGGGTAGGTAGGCACTTCCATTTATTGATGCATGAAGATTTTAAAGAGATCTTCCTTGTTGATTGACCTTTTTATCACTGTGAAACACTTCCTTTCCCTAATAAGGCACTAAAGTCTCATGTTTGTTATTTTCTACTAACCTCTCATTTAGCTCAGTAATCCTGTCTTCTGCTCTCTGATTCAGCTTTCCTGAATTATCAGGTTTAACTCCTGTGCTTTAGCATTTTCTAATGTGCATCTGATTCATTCCCTCTCTCTCTCTCTCTTTATTTTAATTTAAATTTCTGGTATATTCTAATTTTCTGGTAAAATTCTTCAACTCTTCATTTTTAAGGATTAATAAATTATTTATCATTGGTTCTTCTATTTCCTTGCACATATTAAGCATTGTTACCTTAAAAATCCTTGACTGCTATTTACAATAAATACAGCTGTGGAGGGGTCCGTTTCTACTGCTTTTCTCCTTGTTTTTGAACTCATGTTCTTGTCTCTTGCCATGTCTACCAGTTTCTCACTGGGTGTTTGACATTATATATAAAAATCATGAAAGCCAGGTAAAGTGATATTTTCCTCCAGGGATAATGCACATCTTGCTCTGTGGTAAGCCCCATATAGGATCTTTACCTTGACCTAATCAAAATTTGGACTGAGTGGAAGCTGGTTGTACCACTGTATTAGCTGGTTTCACTTTTGCACCTAAGGCTTGGCCTGTTCAGGCTTTCAACTGTGAGCTAGGGTGCAATCCACACCTTGCACTGTAATCTTTGTGCGCCAAGGAAGACAAGAGTACCGAAAACAACTCTGTCTTGTTCAAATGTTCCCTGCCCACTCTTTTGGCCTTCCAGTCCCATGCGGTTTCAGAGTTTAGCAAATATCTTGTCTGAAACCTAACACATTTCCAGTCTCAGGTCTCTGTTCCTCCATTGTCACCTGGAGAGAGATCCTTTGGTTTTCTACTTTTTTCTTTTAGGCTCTGCCAGAATTCCAAAAATCTGTTTTCTGACCCTCAAAACTGGCTGTATGCCAGGAGAATTGTCCTTTTTGACCAGACATAGAAGATGGCTTTTGGCAGATGTGGCTTCAGAAAGAGCTCTCTCTGTCCTCTGAAAGACTCCTCTCTGAAATTCTATTTCTTCAGGATGTCTCTGATGCATTTTAATTTCTTTTTACGTACCTTATTTACTTGTTCATCGAGTGAAATGTTGCCTTTAGGTTCTCCTTCTTGCTCCTCTTGAGCTGAATTATAATTTAGATTTTATTTTACACAAAATATGTTTTACTTACCTTATTTTTCCCTTTTTAATACCTTTTTTGGTATGCTTAGAAAACTTTGCCAATCACAAAATTTATGTATGGCTTTTAATATAAACAAAATTGTTTGTGATGCCTACGTGTATGAAAATTCAGTGGACAAGTTAAAATTATGCCATACCCCATGAAAAATCCCTATAGTTCTCTCCTTGGATAAACATATATGTTTTAAATTGAAACAATACCATTAATTGTATAAAACTCAAACAATTTAAAATGTTTTTTTCGTCCTTTCTCCCTACTCTCTCATTAGAGTTAGTTAGTAAGTATGATATTCAGGCTTTTTAATACTAGAATATATGTAGAATTATTTTAAATAAAAATTAGATTATATCAAGAATATTTTTCTGCATAGTTTTTCAGCTACTTATGAATAACACGGATAACTTTTAAAATCACAACTTTTGGACTTTTTCTATTTTTAAAATGCCAATGACTTTGAATGTTATAGAAGTACTACAATTCAATTAATATTTCTCTCTAAATGAATATTTTTGAAGCATATTAATGATGTAATGAACCTTTGCATGCATGTATGTATTTTCATAGCTGTGTAAGCAATTTTGGTGTATATATTAATAAACATAGAATTACAGTATAAATATATATACGGTCTATTTTTATTATTTGCTGCAGTTATGTTCTGTAAAGTCACTGAGTTCTGAACCATTTCTCTTTAGGAGAAACACAAGCATCAAGTTGCTTTGAGCTCTGATCACATTTTCAATAACCATTAACACATAATCTGTGTGTGTGTGTTTCAATTTAAAGACACATTTTAATATATATCAAACACATTCAATACACATTTCTTACAAATAATACATTTCATGTGGCATTTCCCTGTAATAAACATTAACCAAGAAGGATTTCACCCTTTCTGACCTTGGATAATGGATCTGTAGATTCCTTTGGATTTCACACTTGCAAAAGTGCCATCCACTACATTTTATTTAATTGATCATAATACCATGAATTCACAAACTTAGTCAACTTTCCATTCTCTGCATAGTTTTATCACACACTCTAGACGTTGCCCTAGCAATTGGAGGAGCAACCTCATGCACAGATTGGTAAAACTCCTCTTCCTTTTTCTGGATGTCCAGTATTTTTGATTCATTAACATTGAGCTCACGGGCAATTGTAACTTCTGCCTACAGGGAGCTTATCTGACACACTGTCACCTCCGTAAGATGGATCACAGCCTTGGGTTTAGGAACACTGGATGCACTTCAGTAGGATGCTTGGGGGCCATTTTCGCCATCACCACCACCAACAAAAAGGAGTAAAATAGAGCATTAAATAGACCACAGAAATGTATACTCATTTATTTGTACTAGAGATGAAACAAGAAGGCAGAGCTTAAGCCTGTTCAACCTCAGCTGAGGACATGTGTGTTAGGCAACTCAATTTTTTTGCTGCCTGGCATATGTCCACTAATGGTGACAACACTGGGGGCATTGATTCTGGGGTTTCAAATATATTTGAACAAGTAGATGAATTCCCAAGTACAGAATCTGTAAATAATAAGTATCACCTGAATATACACACATATATATATATAAATGCAAACATACATATGTTGATATATATCCACATACACAAATATAATGCATTAATAGCTAACTTCTAATTCTGTTATCATTTTAGGTACAACTTAATAAAATAGAGTATAAATATGTAAGCACGGAATTTTAACTCTGACCTTATGAAACGCTTATTGAAATTTTTCCTTTTCACTATTATTCACTTGGGGTAATTATAGTCTATCATATTTCTGCTCAGTTTTTAGAGTTAAGACACTGAAATTTTATAGAAGACTATAGGAAAACTTCTTTTCTTAGACATATTCATGGGGAAAAATAAAAGCTCAACTTACGCAAAATGTAAAGTTCACCAAACCCATTTTATTGTCATGTTAAGTGGGGATAATATTATTGCCCTTGGACAACTCAAATTATTCTTACTCCAAAATCTGACTTCTAATATGCATAAAAATTTAAAAAAAATTATTTTTGTTTTTTTTTGTGGGGGGGAGGGGCAGAGAGAAGACAGAGAATCCAAAGTGGGCTCTGAGCTGACAGCAGAGACCCTGATATGGGGCTCGAACTCTTGAACCAGGGGCTCATAACCTGAGTCAAAGTTGGATGCTTAACCAACTAGGTCACCTACGCGCCCCCCAAAATTTTGTTTAATGTAAACCTTAATGCATATATACTAGGGATCACTTATATTTTCATCATCAATGAATATTATAATATTGATTATATTTAATATAATAATGTGAAGGTTCCTCTCCATCCTTTTTCTCAAATTCCCCCTAACAAAGAGGAGAAATAAGGTCTGTTATTTCCCACTATAACTAGAACAGGTCAATTACCAATGATTGGCCAGAAGTTTCTTTCAGAAATGAGCTACACATAGAGAAATAGGACTGATAGGAGAGGCAGGCATTCTGAAATAAAGTACGGTTACAGAGAGCCTAACAGAAAGGAGCCATCAGGATAACGTAGTCTGACATGGACAGAGATGTTTAGATAGACTGAGATATAGAGATGTGTGGGCTTTACACAGTGACAGTTCTCAAAGGCAAGAGTAACAAACACAAATGTGATATCTTTTAATCTAAAAAGCATATCAATTTTCTAATAAAACACTAAAACATAAATTAAAGGTAACAAACCAAACGTTAGTTTTCAAAATTGATTTTTTTCTCTGTTTGTGAGAATATCGATGATGGAACTTCATACACCTGAAGGTGTATGTGCAACAATATGCTTCCTCCCATCTCTGTAGCCTAACTGTAATTAGTCTCTGCTAATAACTCTGCTGTCCCAGTCATGGCTTGATATAGCTGTGATGAGGTGACAATATTTAAAGAAATTTAAAAAACAATCTTGAGACTGATACTATGGGATTCTTTCTTTTTTTTTTTTTTTTACTTTTTGATTTTTAATTTAAGAGGAGGTCAAGGTTTTTTAAAAAGCAAGAAACAAAAAATAACAATATCTGCATTTTGTTATTGACTTGAATTTCCTAATTTTATCTATGAAGAGGGTGAGACTTAGAAATGGGATATACAGGAGTACCTGGGTGGCTCAGTTGGATGAGCGTCTGACTCGGCTCCGGTCATGATCTCATGGTAGAGAGTTCGAGCCCCGCGTCAGGCTCTGTGCTGACAGCTTTGAGCCTGGAGCCTGTTTTGGATTCTGTGTCTCCCTCTCTCTCTGCCCTTCCCCCACTCAATGCTATCTCTCACTCTGTCTCAAAAATAAATACAAACATTACTTAAAAAATGGGATATATATTCGAAAGATTCTCACAACCATAATTCTATCCCCAGTTTAGGTGCAGATGTTTTACTTAATATATATGTGCCTTCGCATCCTACCTTAAAGATAAAGAGGTTGATCTGTCTTTAAAATTTCATGTACACTGACACCAAGATTAAAGTCAATTGACAACTCTCATGACTATTGTAAACTATATAGAATTGGGGGTACATCGTAGACTATGTAGAGATATGACAGCTGATTCAGTCACTGTTCACCCAATCTTTTACATTAAACCGTGTAATCTAATCTACCAATCCTGCATTCTATTAGGTGAGACAGAACAGGCTTTCTAGGCACTTTTGCTTAAACAAAAGGTGTGAAGAGGTGTGAATGATCTTACAGGGACCTAGGGAAAGCTGCCCCGAAGTATGCCACAATACCATAAAGATTATGCTGAATTAAACTTATGTAAGAAACAGCCAGTGCAAGACTACTGACTCTTTGTCTCCAGAAAGCAGGAAGCACATCTCCCATGTGAAAGGTACCTTCTCTGCATCAAGAGGTAAAGGGACATCCTTATCATCAGAGATAGGGAATTCAGGGCCAAAGTAGCCTATGTAAATAAATCTTGTAATTTTTACAGATTTATTACCCCAGCCCAAATTCTAGTCCACAGTTAGAATTCTTTACTAATGGAAGCTCCTGAGCATAAGTTTTCTTTGTCCTGTCAATTCCTCACAGATGGATGTTTCTTTGTCTAAAATGTATAAAAACTTCATGTCTTGGTCATTTCCTTTGGTCTTAATTTTACTATGGACCTCTGTGTGCATTAATTAAATTTTGTTTTTTTTTTCTCCTGTTCATCTGTCTCATGCCAATGTAATTATTAGACTAATTTAGAAGAACCTTGAAGGGTAGAGTAAAATTTTCCTTCTCAACAAACTCAACAGAGTCAACTTGTGACACATGGTAATAATATGTAAAGGCTACTTGTCCTATACAAGTAAATGTACCGATATACCAGTTCTATGAAAAATAAAACCACATGCTGAACTAGAATTCAAAAAGCATGGATGGTACCGTAAACTTAGTAACTACCCAGGCAAGTGCTCACTGATACACTGGGGACACAAGTCAGTGTAGTTAACGTTATACTTAATTTTAAAATTAGGAAATGAGATCAGTAACAGTTTCTCTGCTTATTTCTCCGGCTCTGGAAAACTAAATTAAGAAATGACTATAAATATGCCTTTAATCTGTTAAATATTACATATACATTTATTATTTCTGCTACAAATCATTATCAGTCATTCCTCTTGCAAATACGACCTTCCCTTCCTTAGAACACACTAACTTCTAGTACTCAGTTTTGTTTAGTGAACCATCTCTGGATCCTGCTACGTATTTGTTGGGTTCTGACACTGTAGATGATAGGGTTCATCAAGGGTGGGAAAAGGATATAGATATTGCCCATGAGGACATGGACCACAGGAGAGAGGTGCTTTCCAAAGCGGTGCACCATAGTCAAACCAATAATTGGGATATAGAAAACCAGAACAGCACAGATGTGGGAGACACAGGTCTTCAAGGACTTGAGCCGCTCGTCCCGGGATGCAATAGTCAAGACTGAATGCAGGATCGAGATGTAGGAGATGAGAATGAGCACCGAATCCAAAAAGAGCGTGCAGATCACCAGGGCTAACGCATAGAAGCTGTTGAAGCGGATGTCGGAGCAGGCAAGCCGAAGTAAGTCTTGGTGCAGGCAGAAGGAATGGGAAAGGATATGAGGATGGCAGTAATGGAAGAACTTTAGGCGGACAATGGGAGCAGTAATGAACAGGAAACTCCTCCCTAAAATGGCCACACCAATGGTGATGATTCTCATATTGGTGAGGATGGATGTATATCTCAGAGGATTGCAGATGGCAGTAAAGCGATCAAAGGCCATGGCAAGAAGGACTCCAGACTCTGTGAGGGACAGACCATGGATGAAGTAAGTTTGGGCAATGCAGGCATCCAGGCTGACTTCCCTGCTCAGGCCCCACAAGATCCCAAGCACCATGTGCACTGTGGACAGCCCCATGCACAGGTCAGTGAGGGCCAACATGGCCAGGAAGTAGAACATGGGCTCATGTAAGCTGGGCTCCGTCCGGATCACATGCAACACCAGGCAATTCCCTAAGAGTACCATAGCATAGATACAGGAGAAAGGAATGGAGAGCCAAGGATATTCCCGTTCCAGGCCAGGGAAACCCGTAAGGAGAAAGGTGGAGTTACTGACTTTGGAATCAGGTTGAACAGACATGGATCTCTAAAGATGGATACCTCTCAGAAAAAAATATACTTAACAGCTTATTAAGAATCACATGTGTTTTCCACTGCCTTAATATACAGTTTGAAGTAACAGCTGTAAAAGGAATGATTACATTTAGCACAAGAACTCATTACACGTATTACCAATGCTTGTATTTTATAAGAAGCTTCATTTGCTCTGAAACAGAAACTATGCCTACATATGAAACCTTCTTATTCGTTCACTGACCCCATCAGAGGAATTGTGTCCATATCCATAATCTCACTGTCACTTTCTACCTCAGTGCTTCATACTACAAATAACAGAGAAAATACCCGGCTCGTGAAGGTATTATAATGAAGTTTAAGTACACCAAATAGAAAAGGAAAACACATTCGAGTGTTTGCCTTTAAAACTTCGTGAAATGAATTGCAACTCACTGCCGTAGCGAGTAAGATTCACCTCTGCTTATTACATAAGACACTCAGTCATTTATAGAAGTCATCTCTCAGTCATGTTGTCCACTTGTACATGTACCTTTCATGGACTTAATAAAGAATAACTGTCGCTCACAGCAGAGATGGTCTTGCCAATCTTGAAAATGGACCTGGTTCTTTTCTCTTTGTCACGGTGGCATGGATATTCCAGAAGAAGCAAGATTTATGCAGGTCTAGGAGTCACTGGAGTAAATCCCAAACCCTGGGAGGTTCTGAGAGTGAATGATGCAACATATAGGGGTTGTGCTTCTTTGGGAGAGTGAGAGAAAACCCATGGGGAGTATCTGTAGAGCAGATGTTCCACTCCACTAAATTTTGAGTATTCTTACAAGTGCAAGTTTATAAAAATAATTCCTTCATTCAGGGAGATTTTGAAATGAGTACTGGACAGACAGTTCCAGAAACATGTAGTAGTTTGCTTCCTCCCTCACTGGTCTTTACATGTTTTTTTGGAGGACGGCAGATACATCCTATATAAGACAGGTTATTCCTATTGACATAAAATTTCATTTTATTTCCCTTCGTTTCAGTATACCTTTTCCCTTTTTATTTGAACTCATGCCATCAGTATTTAAAGAGTTTGTGTGCTGGCAAATAAAACGTTGCTTTGTAAGTCATAACAGATTTGTATACGGTTGATAATCCTTTTAAACTGCTTGAATTAGAGTCTCTATTTTCATAACAGTAATGTTGCTGAGAATTTTTTTTTTTGCATTTACTGTGTACTAGGAATCTTAGCATTATTTAACTCTCAGAATTAGAGTACTTCTGTTATTAATTTAATTTCTAGAATTACTTAAGGATTATATCTTTTCATAGGCAGTAGACCACAGAGATAAATAATGTGCTTACAAAGCCAGACTTTCTGGGTTGAAAACCCTTCGCCGACTCCTGTGAGTACTGTGTCCTTGGGCAACATACTTAACCTTATATCAATTTTCTCATCTAAAATGGGGACAATTGGGATGCCTGGGTGGCTCAGTCGGTTAAGCATCTGACTTTGGCTTAGGTCATGATCTCACAGCTCGTGGGATCAAGCCCTGTGTTGGGCTCTGTGCTGACAGTTCACAGCCTGGAGCCTATTTCAGATTCTGTGTCTCCTTCTTTCTCTCTGTCCCTATCTACTTGCGCTCTTTCTCTCTCTCTTTCAAAAGTAAATAAACATTTAAAAATTGAAAATAAAATTAAATGGGACAATAAAGGGCATCTGTGTGGCTCATTTGGTTGAGCCACCAACTTTTGATTTCAGCTCAGGTCATGATCTCGTGGTTCATGGAATGGAGCCCTGCATCTGGCTCTGCGCTGACAGTGCTGGACCTGCTAGGGATTCTCTTTCTCCCTCTCTCTCTGCTCCTCACCTTGTGCTGATGCTCTCTTGCTCTCTCTCTCTCTCTCTCTCTCTCTTTCTCTGTCAAAATAAATAATCATGAAAAACCCATATGCAATGATTCAATAGCAGTTTTAAGAGGAAGTCTATAGCCATAAATGCCAACGTTAAGAAACAAGAAATATTTCAGATAAAAACCCTCACTCTTCTGGGGTGCTGGGGGGCTCAGTCAGTTAAGCATCTGACTTTGGCTCAGGCCATGATCTCAGAGCTTGTGAGTTCAAGCCCTGTGTCTGGCTCTGTTCTGACAGCTCAGAGCCTGGAGCCTGCTTCAGATTCTGTGTCTCCCTCTCTCTCTCCTGCCCCTTCCCAGCTCACACTCTGTCTCTCTCTGTCTCTTCTTCAAAAATAAATAATAAAACATTTTTAAAAACCTCACTTTTCATCTCAAGGAATTAGAAACAGAACAAACTAAGCCCAAAGATGGCAAAGAGAAAGAAAGAACAAAGGCCATACTAGAAATAAATGAAATGGAGATTTTAAAATGTGGAAATTGTCAATAAAACTAAGAGCTGTTTTTTTTTTTAAAAAAAAAAAGATAAAATACATAAATGTATAAATTGATAGCTGTTAAATTTCAGTCTTTCAGAAAATTTATAGAGATAGAAGAATTGGTGAAAATCTCTACCTAGGGAAAATGTATGTTTGTTAGTAATTCCTTTGAAGTCCTTACTTCTATTTTGGAAACTCAAGATTTGAACAAATCATTAATGACATAGTGGACTGATAATAAAAATAACTGTCAATCTTCCAGGGTAATAGGATATCAGGTTTACATATCATATTGGCCTTTGTTCCTACTTCCAACTAACACGCATTTACATGTATATCAAAAGGTAAAAGTTCACAACAACTTGAAAATAAGAAAAAATAGTAAAATGACTGAAAACATGGAAGTTATTTTTATAATGTAAATGAGGCTATACTCTTAAGGAATCTGGTTCAAAACATGCCTTTTGACTTTATAAACATGAACAGAATCACCAATCCAAATAGAATAGAGAATACATTTTTTCCTTTCAACTACTAATCAAAGAGACAGAGTTTAAAAAAACAATGTGTATTAAAACAGATTTTTCATAGATTATGTCACAATTTTCTTTAAAGTATGGAAAAAATAAAGAATTTTCACTATAGGATGATAATTTAATTGTATTCCTTTATTAGTCAAAGAAATGAAATCAGACATTAATTTAAATGTTCATATGAAATGGAAGAAGGCAATGTTCTTATTTACTTCAAACTTATTCTAAATGTGATATTCAATAATTTTTTTCTAACAATTTGTTGAAATTATAAGCATTTAGGAAATAACACACCCTAAAAATAAGCCTTCCATTTATTTATATTCAAAAATACAATAGAAAGCAAACTAGAATGGCAAATCCCATTCACAAATGCAGCACCTGTAGATATAAATGTACATAAACACATGTAGAAATCATTAACACTCCGATGGGGTAACGGCATGCACCTGAAATAGAAATATATTCTTTATGTAACTGTATCTATTCTCCTAAAACATTTCCATAGTTTCACTGTGACTAAACAAATGGCAATATTTTTAACTTAACAAATATTTTAAAGCTTCTTAGGGAAGATTAAAAGTCAGAGAGAATTAAGAATTAAGAATTAAGGGGCCCCTGGGTGGCTCAGTAGGATGAGTATCCCGTTCGTGATTTCAGCTCAGGTCATGATCTTAAGGTTCCTTGGGATTGAGCCTTGCATAGGGCTCTGCGATGAGCATGTTTCCTGTTTGGGATTCTCTCTCTTTCTGTCTGTCCCTACTCTACTCACATATACACACTCTCTCCCTCAAAAAAAATAAATAAATAAAAACAACAACAACAAAAAAAACACTTCAAGTAATGCTTGGCAGTAGTTTCTATAATTAATAAAATACATATATAGCAACAAATTTTATACAATAAGAAATATGAGGGAGGAGCCAAGATGGCGGAACAGCATGGAAGCTTTTTGTGTCTTGCGTCCATAAAATACAGCCAGACCAACACTGAACCATCCTTCACACCCAGAAAATTGATTGGATGATTAACACAACAATCTGCACAACCTGAACCACAGAATTCAGCAGGTACATGGAGTGGAGAGCTAAACTTGGGGAGCAAGAAGCCCTGAAAGGTAGGGAATCTCTTTTTCGGGCAGAGAGAGGACAGAGACTGGGGAGGGGGAAAGAATATGGGAAAATCACCCCTCCCCAAAAGCAGCTGGAGAGAAAGCAGAAAATTGGAAACAGCTGCAGGGACTAAACTAAAAAGGGAGAAAGGAGAAAGAAGAGGGTTTAAACTCTATCAAGGCTGTAAACTAGGGAAGCACAAGGCTGCAACTCCACAGCTCAATACCTGGTGGTGCTCTGGTGGGAAGGGCGAATCCCCAGGAACAGAGTGGGAGCTGGGAGGTTCTGGGGCCACACAGGGAAAAGTGGTTCCACTGCTGGAAGGACATTTGGTAGAGACTGTTGAAGCCACCTGGTCCCAGCAAACCCCAGAAAATGGCCACATTTGCTGGTGCTGTAACAAGGTCATTAAGGGTGAAACCTGGTGCCAGATGCGTGTTGTGATTTTCCATAATCCCTGAAATGCTGCTGCTACACTGTCTGGCGAACATTTTCTGGGGCGGGCTGGCACGTGGCCACAGTCTTGGGGCACCAGCAACAACAGCATCCAGCAGGCATTCCTTGATGCAGCGGATATTCGGCCATTGCTGGGTGAGACCCTCCCATAGATGGGTGCAGTGGGTCAAAGCCACAGTCCTTAGGAAGTAAGGGCCTGGGGAAAATAGCCGCATCTGAGACAAAACTTGGGAGAGAGATACTGCTTGGGGCCTGGTCACAGAGAGTGAAAAAGCAGGGAGTGGATGAGAGCTGAAGACGGAGGACTGGTGTGTGATTGCTGATCTGGGAGAACAGACTGTGTGGCTGGGTGGTGCCATTTTTCAACGCTCCTGCGTATGCGCATGCGCACCAAAGAGCACCACAACAACCCACACCAGCAGGCTAGCAGCGCCACCTAGTGGAGAGCAGAGCCGTTACACTGAGCCCCGCCCAACTAGGCCAACATTGCTCTTCAAGAACACAAGACTCACTGCCAGCTTAATTTATGGACTATAAAGCGCTACATGGACTGACTTCTAGGGGAAAATGAAGCAATTTCAGTCCTACTCAATCTGTTAGTAGGTTCATCTATTCAATTTTCTTTTTCCTTTTTCTCTTTTACAATTCTTTTCTTTTTCTTGAATAGAGAAAGAGAAAAAATTCATTTTTATTTTCATATTTATTAAAAATATATTTCTTTAATTTTTATTACCATACTTTTTACTTTTGTGTAATTTTTTTCAAATTCTACTTTACTCCCATCATTTTATTTTAGTCTACTTCCGTGTACTCACCTTTTCAAATTCTCAAACAATTTCCTTATTTTTTCTTTGTTTCTCTTTTTCATTTCTTTTCTTTTTCTCGAATGCAGAGAGAGAAAAAATTCATTTTTACTTTCAATTTCTATTAAGAAT
This sequence comes from Panthera tigris, assembly GCF_018350195.1. Classification (NCBI taxonomy): domain Eukaryota; kingdom Metazoa; phylum Chordata; class Mammalia; order Carnivora; family Felidae; genus Panthera; species Panthera tigris. Next base: position 60,858,788 of record NC_056669.1, on the reverse strand, counting down.
ATTTTTCTTTAATTTTTTACTATATTTTTTGCTGCTATGTAAATTTTTTCAAATTGGATTTTACTTCCTTCATTTTATTTTACTCTACTACAGTGTATTCACTTTTTCAAATTTTCAAACAATTTTTTTCTTTTCTTTTTTAATCTTTTTTTTCTCTTTTCATTTCCTTTCTTTTTTTTAAATACAGAAAATAAAAAAATCGCATTTATTTTTAATTTTTATCAAAAATATTTTTCTTTAATTTTTTCAACTACATTCTTTACTTTTGTGTATATTTTTTCAAATTCTATTTTACCCCATCATCTCATTTTAGTCTATGTCAGTGTATTCATTTTTTTCAAATTCTCAAATGATTTTCTTCCCCCCACTCTTTTTTTTTCTCTAATCTGTCATACCACTTTCAACACCCACACCAAAACACACCTAGGATCTAGCATCATCTATTCAATTTTTGTGTGTGTGTGTGTGTGTTTTTAATTTTTAATTTCAGTACTTTTTTAATTTTACTTTTTTTATTTCAATTTTTCTACCTCATTAATTCCTTTTCTCCCTTCAAAATGACAAAACAAAGGAATTCACCCCAAAAGAAAGACCATGAAGAAATGAGAGCCAGGGATTTAACCAACACAGATACAAGCAAGATGTCTGAACCAGAATTTAGAATCATGAAAATAAGAATACTAGTGGAGTCGAAAGTAGATTAGAATCCCTTTCTGCAGAGATAAAAGAAGTAAAAAATAGCCAGAATGAAATTAAAAATGCTGTACCTGAGCTGCAATTATGGATGGATGCAGCAGCAGCAAGGATGCATGAGGCAGAACAGAGAATCAGCAGTATAGAGGACGAACTTATAGAGAATAATGAAGCAGAAAAAAAGAGGGAGATTGAGGCAAAAGAGCACGATTTAAGAATTAGAGAAATCAGTGACTCATTCAAAAGGAACAACATCAGAATCATAGGGGTCCCAGAAGAGGAAGAGAGAGAAATAGGGGTAGAAGGGTTATGTGAGCAAATCATAGCAGAAAACTTTCCTAACCTGGGGAAAGACACAGACATCAAAATCCAGGAAGCACAGAGGACCCCCATGAGACTCAACAAAAACGACCATCAACAAGGCATATCATAGTCAAATTCATAAAATACTCAGGCAAGAAGAGAATCATAAAAGCAACAAGGGGGAAAAAAGTCCTTAACCTTCAAGGGAAGACAGATCAGGTTTACAGCAGACCTATCCACAGAAACTTGGCAGGCCAGGAAGGAGTTGCAGGATATATTCAGTGTGCTGAATCAGAAAAATATGCAGCCAAGAATTCTTTATCCAGCAAGTTGTCATTCAAAATAGAAGGAGATAAAAAGTTCACAGACAAACAAAAATTAAAGGAGTTTGTGACCACTAAACCAGCTCTGCAAGAAATTTTAAGGGGGACTCTCTGAGGGGAGAAAAGATGAAAAAAAATATATACATACGTATATATATATAAATATATATATATGTATATATATATACGTATATATATAAATATATATATATATGTATATATATATACATATATATACATATATATATATACCAAAAGCAACAAAGATTAGAGACCAGAGAACACCACCAGAAACTCCAACTCTACAAGCATCATAATGGCAATAAATTCATATCTTTCAGTACTCACTCTAAACGTCAATGGACTCAATGCTCCAATCAAAAGACATAGGGTGACAGAATAGATAAGAAACAAGACCCATCTATATGCTGTTTACAAGAGACCCACTTTAGACCTAAAGACACCTTCAGATTGAAAATAAGGGGACGGAGAACCAACTGTCATGCTAATGGTCAGCAAAAGAAAGCCGGAGTAGCCATACTTATATCAGACAATCTAGACTTTAAAATAAAGATTGCATCAAGGAATGCAGAAGGGCATTATATCATTATCAAGGGGTCTATAGACCAAGAAGACCTAACAATTGTAAACATTTATGTGCCAAATGTGAGAACACCCAAATATATAAATCAATTAATCACAAACATAAAAAACTCATCAGTAGTAATACTTTAATAGTAGGAGACTTCAACATCCCACTCACTGCAATGGACAGATGATCTAATCAAAAAATCAACAAGGAAACAATGGCTTTGAATGACACAGTAGACCAAATGGACTTAACAGATATATTCAGAACATTTCATCCTAAAACAGCAGAATATACATTCTTCTCCAGTGCACATGGAACATTCTCCAGAATAGACCATATACTGGGACACAAATCAACCCTAAGTAAGTACAAAAAGATCGAGATCATACCATGCATATTTTCAGACTACAGCACTATGAACCTCGAAATCAACCACAAGAAAGCATTTGGAAAGGTAACAAATACTTGGAGACTGAAGAACATCCTACTAAAGAATGAATGGGCTAAGCAAGCAGTTAAAGAGGAAATTAAAAAGTATAAGGAAGTCAATGAAAACGCTAACACCACAACCCCAAACCTCTGGGATGTAGCAAAGGCAGTCATAAGAGGAAAGTATATAGCAATCCAGGCCTTCCTAAAGAAGGAAGAAAGATCTCAAATACACAACGTAACCTTACGCCTTAAGGAGCTAGAAAAAGAACAGCAAATAAAACCCAAAACCAGCAGAAGACAGGAAATGATAAAGATTGGAGCAGAAATTAATGCTATTGAAACCAAAAAAACAGTAGAAAATTAATGAAACCAGAAGCTGGTTGTTTGAAAGAATTAACAAAATTGATAAACCATTAGCCAGTTTGATCAAGAAGAAAAAGGAAAGAACTCAAATAAAATCAGGAATGAAAGAGGAGAGATCACAACCAACACAACAGAAATAAAAACAATAATAAGAGAATATTATGAGCAATTATATGCCAATAAAATGGGTAATCTGAAAGAAATGGACAAATTCCTAGAAACATATACATTACCAAAACTGAAACAGGACGAAATAGAAAATTTGAACAGACCCATAACCAGTACGGAAATCGAATTAGTAATCAAAAATCTGGGGGCGCCTGGGTGGCGCAGTCGGTTAAGCGTCCGACTTCAGCCAGGTCACGATCTCGTGGTCCGTGAGTTCGAGCCCCGCGTCAGGCTCTGGGCTGACGGCTCGGAGACTGGAGCCTGTTTCCAATTCTGTGTCTCCCTCTCTCTCTGCCCCTCCCCCGTTCATGCTCTGTCTCTCTCTGTCCCAAAAATAAATAAAAAACGTTGGAAAAAAAAAATCTGCCAAAAAACAAGAGTCCAGGGCCAGATGGCTTTCCAGGGGAATTCTACCAAACATTTAATGAAAAGTTAACACCTATTCTCTTGAAGCTGTTCCAAAAAATAGAAATGGAAGTAAAACCTCCAAACTCTTTGTCTGAGGGCAGCATTACCTCGATTCCAAAACCAGACAGAGACCCCACTAAAAAGGAGAACAATAGACCAATTTCCCTGATGAACATGGATGCAAAAATCCTTAACAAGATATTAGCCAACTGGCTCCAACAATACATTAAAAAAATTATTCACCACGACCAAGTGGGATTTATACCTGGGATGCAGGGCTGGTTCAATATCTGCAAAACAATTAACGTGATTCATCACATCAATAAAAGAAAGGACAAGAACCATATGATCCTCTCAATAGATGCAGAGAAAGCATTTGACAAAATACAGCATCCTTTCTTCATAAAAACCCTCAAGAAAGTAGGGATAGAAGGAGCATACCTCCAGATCATAAAAGCCATATATGAATGACCCAACACCAATATCATCCTCAATGGGAAAAACTGAGAGCTTTCTCCCTAAGGTCAGGAATGAGACAGGGATGTCCACTCTCACCTCTGTTATTCAACATAGTATTGGAAGTCTTAGCCTCTGCAATCAGACAACACAAAGAAATAAAGGCATCCAAATTGATCAGGAGGAGGCTAAACTTTCACTCTTCACAGATGACATGACACTCTATATGGAAAACCCAAAAGATTCCACCAAAAAACTTCTGGAATTCATTCATGAATTCAGCAAAGTTGAAGGATATAAAGTCAATGCACAGAAATCGGTTGCATTCCTATATACCCACAATGAAGCGACAGAAAGAGAAATCAAGGAATCAATCCCATTTACAGTTGCACAAAAAAACTTAAAATACCTAGGAATAAATCTAACCAAAGAGGTGAAATATCTATACACTGAAAATTATAGAAAGCTCATGAAAGAGATTGAAGAAGACACAAAAAAATGGAAAAAGATTCCATGTTCCTGGATAGGAAGAACAAATATTGTTAAACTGTTGATACTACCCAAAGCAATTTACATATTCAATGCAATCCCTACTGAAGTAACACCAGCATTCTTCACAGAGCTAGAACAAATAATCCTAAAATTTGTATGGAACCAGAAAAGACCCCGAATAGCCAAAGCGATCTTGAAAAAGAAAACCAAAGCAGGAGGCATCACAATCCCAGACTTCAAGCTATACTACCAAGCTGTAATCATCAAGACAGTATGGTACTGGCACAAGAGCAGACATTCAGATCACTGGAACAGAATAGAGAACTCAGAAATGGACCCAAAAATGTATGGCCAACTAATCTTTGACAAAGCAGGAAAGAATATCCAGTGGAATAAAGACAGTCTCTCCAGCAAGTGGTGCTGGGAAAACTGGACAGCAACATTCAGAAGAATGAACCTGGACCACTTTCTTACCCCATTCACAAAAATAAACTAAAAATGGATGAAAGACCTAAATGTGAGACAGGAAGCCATCAAAATCCTCGAGGAGAAAGCAGGCAAAAACCTCTTTGACCTTGGCTGCAGCAACTTCTTACTCAACACGTCTCCGGAAGCAAGGGAAACAAAAGCAAAAATGAACTAGTGAGACCTCATCAAAATAAAAAGCTTCTGCACAGGAAGGAAACAATCAGCAAAACTAAAAGACAACTGACAGAATGGAGGAAGATATTTGCAAATGACATATCAGTTAAAGGGTTAGTATCCAAAATCTATAAAGCACTTATGAAACTCAACACCCAAAAACAAATAATCCAGTAAAGAAATGGGCAAAAGACATGAATAGACACTTTTCCAAGGAAGACATCCAGATGGCCAACCAACACATGAAAAAATGCTCAACATCACTCATCATCAAGGAAATACAAATCAAAACCACAATGAGATATCACCTCACACCTGTCAGAATGGCTCACATTAACAACTCAGGCAACAACAGACGCTGGAGAGGATGCAGAGAACAATGATCTCTTTTGCATTGTTGGTGGGAATGCAAGCTGGTGCAGCCTCTCTGGAAAACAGTATGAAGGTTCCTCAAAAAACTAAAAACAGAAATTGCACTGCTAAGCATTTATCCAAGGGATACAGATGTGCTGTTTCAAAGGGACACCCCCATGTTTATAGCAGCACTATCAACAATAGCCAAAGTATGAATAGCCAAAGTATGGAAAGAGCCCCAATGTCCATCGATGGATGAACGGATTAAGAAAATATGGTGTGTGTGTGTGTGTGTATATATATATATATATATATATATATATATATATATACACAATAGGGTATTACTCGGCAATCCAAAAGAATGAAATCTTGCCATTTGCAACTTCGTGGATAGAACTGGAGGGTATTATGCTAAGTGAAATTTCAGCCAGACAAAAGACAAAAATCATATGACTTCTCTCATATGAGGACATTAAGAGACAAAACAGATGAACATCAGGGAAAGGAAACAAAAATAATATAAAAACAGGGAGGGGACAAAACAGAAGAGACTCATAAATATGGAGAACAAACAGGGTTGCTGGAAGGGTTGTGGGAGGGGGGATGGGCTAAATGGGTAAGGGGCATTAAGGAATCTACTCCTGAAATCATTGTTTCGCTATATGCTAACTAATTTGGATGTAAATTTTAAAAAATAAAAAATAAAATTAAATACAAATAAATAAATTAAATTAAATGACTACAACATTTAAAATAATAGGTCAAATACAATTTAATATTTGATACACTCTTGGAAAAATAAATTACGGTTATCAGGATCTAGTGTTGCTGAACTTGTTAAGATACAGTAGCTCGTTTATGCTTTTAATATGAGTGTAAGTCAGCAAAAGATTTTTGGAGATAAATATCACATATTTGAACACCAAAATCTCTTATTTAGGGTAGATGGGGAGCTGTTAAAATAAATGCTATTCTATAACTTGTATACCTTTGTGTTTCAGTAGCTAATATTTATTAATTTTATGACAATAAAATTGTCAAGATATACTCTTTATTTTAATGTATTAAAGAGCCATTCCATGTTATTTCCCAAAATATTAACAAAAAGTTTTAATTAAATGAACTCTAAAATTCACTATTCTTGTTCTAAATATATTCTATATTTCCATGATGACAAAATGGAACAACAGAAAGAAATCAGAATAAGGCTTTAGTTTGTTACAGAAACAGTTCCACACATCACTAAATCTTGGCTGAATAAATTTAAGGTTAATCATTGTCAATAAGATTTCTCAAGAAACTTAGCTTATATTTAATTTTAGTAAATAATTTATGGAATAATTTTTCGGAGTAAATTTACCTCTGGGCTCTAAGACATCCAACACTTTATATTTTTATTTTTTATTAAAATTTTTTTTGAATATTTATTTACTTTTGAGAGAGAAAGAGACAGAGAAAGAGAGACAGAGAAAGAGAGAGAGAGGGATTCCTAGGCAGGCTCCATATTTTCAGCATAGAACTTGACCTAAGGCTCAAACTCACCAACTGTGAGATCATGACCTGAGTGGAAATCAAGAGTTGGACATTTGACCGACTGAGTCACCCAGGAGCCCCTGGTATAGTCAGCACTTTATTTGTGGCAAGTGAACACTGGTCACAGAATAGCTTTAAAAATTGAGACAAAATTTTCTGTCATGGTAAACACCACAGGGTATTTAGATATGATTAGCTCATATGTCTTTGGATGCAAACGTTAGTCTCCATTTTCATTAATTAAAGTTATGTCCATGTGAGCTGAATGGAAGAAGCTGATTTTGGTCTAAATGTCTGTCAAGAAATATACTAGCTCCATGTGGCTTGCAACATAACCTAGTAGAGTTATATGGTAACTTATGTAAAACCAAACTCAGATGTAATTATAATCAAGACCAATTTCTTTCATTTAAAGCAATAATTGTCACAGAACATCTTGATTCCTCTCAAACCCTAAGACCACGTATCACGTATTCAAAATGATTTTGGTTCTATGGGCATAAAATTAGGCTATCACATTTATTTTGCTATAATATTTATTTATTTATTTATTTATTTATTTATTTATTTAATACAGTGCCAAAATAGATTTAGATTTATTGATAATTAAGTAGAAGGAGGAAAATAAAATTTGGGGGTGATGAAAGGCAGAGATCAAGAAGACAAAAAAAATCCATTATAACAGTGGTTCCCAACCTATGGACTCCTGAGGCCTAGAGAGCAATAAACTCACTGCAAATGATGCATAAGTCCAAGCATTTATCAAGCATCTTTTGCAGATTGTTTGAATACAATTTTACATGCATATAAGTGTTTTTCAAGGTATATAAATGCTATGATTGATAATATGCAGCTCATTTATTATTACATTGTTACCACTATATTTTTCATAATGTGTTTTTTCAATATACAATTACTGAAAGCAAAATTATTCCTTATGTGAGTCGATAAAAAAACTTACCCAAAGCATGTCTTTATATTTAAATAGACTAGAAACTACATCTTTATGCAACTGAAGTACATATGTTTTCTTTTTTTTTCTTAAAGTTTTTATTAAAATTCTACTTAGTTAGCATATAGTGTAGAATTGGTTTCAGGAGTAGAATTTAGTGACTCATCACTTACAGGTAACACCCAGCGCTCATCACAAGTGCCCTCCTTAATACCCATCACCCATCTATCTCATCCCCTGCCTACCTCTCCTCCAAGCAACCCTCAGTTTTTTCTCTATAGTTAAGAGTCACTTATGGTTTGCCTCCCTCTCCTTTTTCTCCTTCCTCTGTGTTCATCTGTTTTGTTTCTTAAATTCTACATATGAGAGAAATCATATGACATTTGCCTTTCTCTGACTGACTTGTTTTGCTTAGCATAATACACTCTACCTCCATCCATGTGGTTGTAGATGTCAAAGATTTCATTTTTATGGCTAATATTCCATTATATATATAATATATGTATATATATAATTATAATAATATATTGTAATAATCATATATCTATATATATCTCACATCTTCTTTATCCATTCAGCTGATGGGCATTTGGGCTATTTCCATAATTTGGCTATTGTTGATAGCGCTGCTATAAACATTGGGGTGCATGTGCCCTTTTGAATCAGTACTTTTGTATCCTTTGGGTAAATATCTGGTAGTGCATTTGCCGGGTCGTAGGGTAGTTCTATTATTAACTTTTTGAGAAATGTCTGTACTGTTTTCCAGAGCGGCTGCACCAGTTTACATTCTTACCAACAGTGTAAGAGGGTTCTCCTTTTTTCCACATCCTGACCAACATCTGTTGTTTCTTTTGTTGTTAATTTTAGCCATTCTGACAGGTGTGAGGTAGTATCTTACCAGTTTTGATTTCTATATCCCTAATGATCAGTGATATTGAGCATCTTTTCATGTGTCTGTTAGCTGTCTTCTTTGGGAAAATGTCTATCATGTCTTCTGCCCATTTCTTCACTGGATTATTTGTTTTTTGAATGTTAAGTTTGATAAGTTCTTTATAGATTTTATCAGATGCCATTTGCAAATATCTGCTCCCACTCCAAGGGTTGTCTTTTAGTTTTGTTGATTGTTTTATTGCAATAAAATGTATTAACATTGCCCAGAGACCTGTTACTTTCATTTCAGAGAACATTCATATTATTCACAGGAGGGATAACCACACCGGGATAGATGGACAAGATGATATGAATGTTGTGGAGAATATGAAAGATAATTACTTTTATGCACTTTCAAGGTTATTTTGAAGTTAATGGCACTGGCTCACAAATAGAAAAGAACAAGAACAAGAAATGGAAAGAAAGAATGAATTGCAGTGAATTTTTAAGGAAAATGATAAAACTAGTGTTCAGAGGGTGAAATGTGCCAGGTTGAAAAAAGCCAGGAGTGAGACACCATTCAGAATCCAAGTGGGGAAAGAAGGAGGGTGAGCAGCCAACACTTAGGTATAGGGTCATTATTCTAGATTTTCAGAGATTAAGCATGAAATGAGTTCAAAAATAGATCTTAGGGGTTAAAGTCCAAGGGAAAAGGTGGGGAAAATGTTAAAATCAGGGTGAACTATTTAAAAAATAGGCAAAATTTGGATGACTTTACATTGAAGTGAAGGATTTTCTTTTTCAGCTAAAGGCATTATGGACAATGTTAACACATAAATACCCAATTAGAAGTCATTGGCAGAATTTATCACTAGTTTTAGGCTAGAATATGTAAGAAGAACCTGAAAATCAACAAGAAAAACTCAAAACAAACAATAAAATCAGTCAATAAGTGAAAACAACTACTTAACATGAGAAAAAAAAACACAAATGACATTACGGTGACCCTCCAGCATATGCAAGGATGTTCAGCTGCATTAGGAATAGAAGAAATGCAGTGTCTGAAATCTATGAATATTTGAAGTATCATTTATTACCATATTAAACCAGAAAATATCAGAGGCTTAAAATCCCAAGCAACGAAAATATAATTTGTGAAAAACTGATAAGAGAACAGAGAATACACCCGAGTCTGTGAGTGTGTATGAGGACCCATGAACATGGTGAGAAGAATTACAAAGTAACCACACATTTGGATATCATGTCACAGTGAATGGAACAAGAGAAATTAATAATAAAATGGGGATCTTGAAATAGCCTGGATTATAATCAATTCAGACCTTATTATTTCCCGAGTCAATAGGAATTGTCAGACTGTCTGTCTACATTAAGGTCATTTTTATTTCTTGGTCTTCTTACAACATTCTATATGGACTAATCATTTGATTAACAGTCCAGGGACACTGGGCATTTTACGCCTGTCTCTGTAGAGACAAAATAGAAACATATGAGCTTTATCCACACATGAACTCTGGGGAGTCCCAGTGTTCTATGTCTGCCCTAGTGTTAATATGTCTGTGCATAGTTCTGGCCTGTCTTATTTTCCCTCCATCTTGATGTCTCCTGTGTATATAATCAGAGGACTTCTTGGCTTTCCAAAACCTTATGAGATCCTTGAACATTGTAATAACCCATCGCAAGGCAGCCATGGATACCATCTTGCCCGTAGAGGCCTCAGTGCCCCTGAAGTCACCACTGTCATACCTTTTAACCATTCCTAGGTAAGTGGTTTTGTCTGGACATGGCAATGGCAAATCATCACTTGAAGATTTGCAGAGAACAAGAATTCATGTCATTATATGCGGTATTATTTTAGATCAAGCAGGTGGCAGTCAAACGGGAAAAGAAGATATTTAGGCAGAGAAATCACAATACATGTTTGCAAGAGACAGGAGGAGTAATGTGATCTGGTACTAGAGAATAAGGAGGGAATATTCTCCAATGTTAAAAAAGTACTAATTCTTTTTTCTTTTTACGCAAGAGTCTAAGAACTTCCTACTACATACTGGTTTCTGGTTGTGTAACTCATGGTGGTCACAATGTTAAAGGATTATATTTTCAGAAAGCAGTTGAAGAAAGTGAAGAGCGGAAGTAGTAGATGACTATGGAGCTATTGGCCATCTCTAGTGGGTCAGAGGCAGGAATTACAGGATAAAAATATGGGAACTACTTAAGACTGCTGAGGAGGTACGAAAACATGCTGTTTGCACTCAAAATTTATTAGCAGTTTACTGGGTTTCAGTATCTTTATTTGTATGATGCTCACAGTCTCATGAAGGAGATGAACATGAAAATAAGTAGTCACAAACAAGTCAGGGATAGTCTCATTCATTTTTAGGCGATTGTTAACCAACTTTGCAAAAGCAGTTTTCTTATCTGTAGGGGGCACCACACTAATGTTAAGAAATAAGGAATTTTCAATTTTCTTCCAAGAAATGTGTCAGAAATCAGCTGAAGCAAATGGAGAACAGCAAAAAATTAGTGAGTTTTAAAGTTAATGCAATGAACTAAGAGGGTACAGTGGTGAGGAAGTTCAAATTTAAGAGGACACAGGTTATCGGTTTAGTGAATCTGTCTAAGAGCAGATTACTGGTTTGGAGGATAGATGAGTGGATCATTAACCAAGGACATGGAGAAGGATTCCTTCTCTCATGTCTTTGATGTCTTTGGATGGGAGTGGTGGAAGTGAATATAATTTAAGAGTGTTTGCAAGTAAAATAGGAATTCTCAGGAAAGTTATAGTCCTTAACACTTTTCCCTTCTAAGCAGCAAGTGTCCAATCTGGTACAAGGACAACACAGTAAGTGTAAGTCAATTAAATTTATTAATAGGTAACATTTGTGAGTGTTGACTATGTTCCAGCCACTTTTCTAAATGCCGATTTTTAATTATGTTAATATGGTCTTATTTATGTGAATAGTCTTGTTCATTTCTTGTAGAAACCAGTTGAATGAGTGCTTCCTATTGTTATTCTGTCACACTGTTAAAGAAACAAAGGCATAGTTTTTATGAGGTGGAAATCAAATACCTATTACGTGTCATAGTCAGAGTTTCTACCTGTGGAATGCTATTCTTTGAATAGCATTTCTCATAATATTAGCTAGCACTTGTTAGGTGATTACTATGCGCCAGGTGGCTGACTAAACATTTCCTATAATTAGGTTATATACTCCTCAAAACAACACAATAAAATGAAATATATTTTTACTACCCACATTTTAGAGTTTAGAAAACTGAGATACAGTTTAAGTAATACCAATCCCTACAGCTATAATTTCCCCCAGTAGTGCTCCATATCTCAGGCACAGAAGCAAAAGAGTTGGAAACAAAGTGGGAGAACTGCAAAATGGATGAGAAGGAAAGTGTCCGGGAGGAAGGATTCCTGTCCCCTTCAAGAGTCCTTCTAGCTGGAATAAGTATCAAATTGACATGAGACAGATTAACAGGAGAAAACCAAATATAATAGTGTCCATACAGACATGGAAATTCCAGAGACAGTCAGGTACAATGAGGTCTAAAAGCTACCCTGAACTAAAGAGAAGGTCTTAGGGGTCTGGGACTTCAGAGGGAAGAATGCAGTTCACAGGACAATAAGAAGAAGAACAGATGTTTGGTAATTAGATATTTGCCCTGCCATACAGATAGCTCAGATAAAATCCTTCTCTGCTAATAATCCATATTCTGGGAGAGGCTCCCAGTTTAGATTGTTGTAGGTACTTAATGGGGGGACAGAAGGCTCCCTTGAGCCTGTAGGGTCTTGATAATCTTCAGCTCAGGGTAGTCTTCATGCCAAAGTGGTCCATCTTGGGGCAGCCTGTTCTTGGTCCCTGAAAAAGCAAATGGAATGAGATATTTGGGTATGCTGATGAATAAAAGTTTGAAGTGATGTGTCACAAAATCTTTTTATCTAGAGAGCAAGAATTAATGCGTGTGCTAGAGTATGAGAGAGGAATAGATGCGGTTTTTTTGGAATTTAAGTTTTCAGGGGAGGTCCAGTTGTAGATGATGATAAATGCATGTGGGATGACGTATAGTGTAGTGAGTTTGTCTTTAGAGGAAGGAAACTGGGAATGATGAATGGCCAGTGGGTTAGAAAGGGTCTTTGCGTACATATTTCAAATTCATCTATTAATATAGCAGCAATGCAAGTAGAAAAATAAAACACAAGCCATATGGCAAAGTCAGCGAATATGGGTGAGATCCAGTTAGACATCAGTTCTGATGATGAACTTTGTTTGGAGTAGGAGGTATGAAAGTGCATGAAATGAAATACAGCAGTGCAAGGGTGAGTCTCATGAACATTCCAGATCATGACAATTTAAGAGAATCACCTACGTAAGAAAAACACCTTTTTAGTTTTCCCCACTTCTTTGTCTTTTTTTTTTTTTTAAGATAGAAAATGGGATAGAATTTTATGGGATGAAGACTTGAGTTTCATTCTTTTCTTTGGCTTTTGTTGCTGGAAAAGATAAATTGGTTTTGTTATCTTCCAAAATACACGTTAAGTCTTTTCCTCAAGCCCTTACCCCCTTTTAAGGTGCTGAAAATATAGATTTGGCACATATATGCTGCTCTCAACTATTTTAATACATTTGTTCCTTGAATGGTTGCAAATTTTGAATAACAGTAGTTTCTGGAAAGAATGAAAGCAAAATGCAGATTATATACATATATATACACATACATATATACACATTATGTATATATACACACATAATACATGTAATACACATAATACACTATATATATGTATATATTCCTTTATGAAGAGAAAAAAGTAGGTTTTGAATTTATGTCTGTCACTAAAAACAATTATGAAATGCTATTCTCCATGTCTCAAAATAATTCCTTCTGTACCCATTTAAGATTTAACACATAGGGGTCCTTTGGATGTGATGTTACACTTCCACTCTGTGCTGCTTTTTGAAATGAAGCACAGTATTGATGAAAACTAAAAGAATGTACTATCTTTGATTAGGCTGGAGGAGGACTGTATTTGTTGATGAAGGGATATTTAGAAAGTCTAGAACCACCAGTTTCCCATTGGCCAACATAGAACATAAGGTGCTCCCATGATTCAAAACCACCTTTACGCTATTATAATGTGACATTATCTGGCAGAAAGAATATCTCAGTTAATACCAAATCACTGACAGTCTAGTTGCTTCCACTGTGTCAAGAAGTGAGCAAAACACTGGAGACACCAAGTCCTTAATATGTGGTCCTTTTATTTCGTGTCTCATGTGATAGTGGAGTACTTAGAGCAATTATGTAAATGAATAGCTACCAAAAGATGTAGCACTTGTGCTCATCAATGTGTGTGAAAGATATAGGAGTATTGCATAGGAGAAGTCATTAACTGTTTGAAGTAGACAGCAAACACTTCAGAGAATCAGAGAATGTTCAGCAGGAATTAAAAAGATAGATAAAAGCTTATCAAGCTAATAAGGGAAAAATTAGTCAAATTCAAGGGTAGGGTCAGTTTAAAGTCATAAAAAAGTAAAAACTGTACAGTATGATCCCAGAACTACTAGAAGTTCTGGAACACATTGAAGCGAAGCAGTGGCAAGATGGGGGGCTTGAAAAAGGCAAACGCAAGTGACAAAGTGAGTTAAAATTTTTTTTAAATAAGATGATGTTTTCAAAGATGAGATTTGGAGCAAACTAATCATATCTAACTTTTGAAAGATAGCTGATCGTGTGAGAAGATGGACTAAGGAAAAACCTGAAATAGGAGGAATAATTAGAAGGCCAGGTCACAGACTACATGGAAGTTAATGAATGTCACAGCTAAAGGAGATGGAGATGATGGCACATGTCGTATTTGATAAGTATCAAATAATTAAATTCGTCAAGATGTAATAGCTGCTTGATTGTACTATTAAGGTTACAAACGGCAAAGGGTAAAGGATAACTCTGAGATTTTTGGCTTCAACGACTGTGTGGTTGCTGTTACCAGCAAATGAGATACAGACAGATGGTAGGGGAGCTTTCAGGAAAATAGTGAATGTTGTGTGGGACATATTTATATATATGACAGATCATACAGAAAGCATTACATGGCCACTACCACTATCCTCGCTGGAATGGCAGATGGAAGGCAACGGATTCTGCTAACTAACCCAGATGCAGGTAAAATGCCAGAACCCAGCTGGCAGAAGGAACATTGTATCTGTATGTTTCAGAAACAGATAGAAAAACAGAACTAACAGGAAACTAGGAGGGTGTGGGGACTTTCTGACCTCGTGGCAATCTGCTAAATATAAGGTAATGAACAACCTTGCTGAGTTCATTCAGAATAGGCTGACATGTACTTGGAGTTTGTTCTCTGTGGTTCCCTGTGTTACACATTCTAGTGCCCTGAAGGGAGCCTGGCTGTCTATAAATTGAAACAACTTAACATCTTTCTCTTAGCATTGTCTTATAAGTAAATTTACTGATGCCTATAGACCTACTCTGGTCAGTAAGTATGTATGTATCACAAAGCAATTAAGCTTATTTTTTATTTTATGTAATTTTTTCTAGCTAGAAATCATGTCTATATTTCTAGGTGTATTATTTTGATTGCTGCATACCTAGTTGTCTGCCAATGGTCCGTTTGAATTTTTGGTTCTACACTAAGGAGGAAAAATCATGGAACATGGACAAACCTGTAAAGGTATTAAGTTCTCTTTTTATTAAACTTACTTTTTATAGTTTAAACGTTTGATACTCACAGTTTCTTGCCCCAGGGTATCTTATCTCTACCTGAAGTTGTGGGCCTCACATCCGATGTGGCACTCCACTAAATCTGGGTGTTTGTATAATGTTTAAATTCTAAATTCTTCTGAGATGTTTATAATAATTAACTAAAATTTGAATTCCCACTTCCTTACAAAGAAACACCTCAGATACTTACTCAGGTCCAGAGTAGCATGCGCTTGCTAGGAGAATGTGCATATTATAACCAGAAAGTTTTTCCCTCACAGATATTAGGTGGAAATTCAAACATAGAGGCATTGTCAATAGGAATATTTATTAATATTTATTGACCTTTCATATCGGTTGAGTTCAGGAGCAGCCATTGAGGACAATTACAAATTTCAAAAGGTATGTTATGAAGACTGGGAAGTGCATTCCAAAATTGTAATATTGGGAGGAAATTAGATCGTCAGAAGAAGGTTAAGGGCAGTTATCTGAATGAAAAGACAAGATCAGGAAAGGATCATGAAAAGATGCTTGTGGCGCTGACACCAGGAGGACTGGATTGATGTTGATTTGCTATTCATTGCCATTAGGCAGGTTGCAAACCCAAGGTCAAGGCTAGGAGTCAGAGGAGGCAGAACACCAAATGGACTTACATTATTCCTATTAACTGAAGATGTGTGTTGATAGCAATATTTACATTATCTGAAAGAATGAAGAAATAAATCCCCCCCCCAAAAAAAAATTGGAGGGCACATAACTGATTTACAGCTTTTCTCCCCTAATCACTTAAAATGTTAAATTAATTTCCTTGTAAATCTTTTTAAAACTTAAGTATGGTACTTTATAAGATGTTGAATAAAGTTAACTTTTCTTGGATGGCTCAGTAAAAACAGTTTTTCCTTATTAATATAGTGTTAATATAGAATTAACATATTCATTAAAATATGAATAAATTTGGGTGGGCTGATGAATGCAGTCATATAAGTTCTTATTTTTGAATTATATGGAAAATTGTGGAATATAGCCATTGCAAAAAACAAAAGCAAAACCCAAAAAACCCTGATATCTGGAGAATATGCAGTGAAAACCCTAATGGCAGATTTGTGTTTTTCTACTGTATTCAGCTGATAGTCCTCACTTTCAAGACATGCTTCTAATATCCTGTCCTTCTGATTATCTTCAAGATCTTTTCTGAAATAAGAAAGCATTAACCAGGGGTGAGAATAAGAGTTTATTACTTTTTAATGTTCCCAAGAATTCTGGTTATATTTAAACTGCTTGAATTTCTCATTATGCATTCCTGATTATTTGATTAAGTTGTCTGTGGACTACCATATCATTAAAATTACAATTGCCTTTTACATAACTTGCAAATGACTGCAAATATGGACACATGTGTGTGTGTGTGCTTATGTATTCCCGCATGCATTTCCACACGTCATTGAAAATTCCCCAAGAACAGTGGTCTTTGCCTTTCTTAAAGCTGTTTATATCACAAACACAGAAAAATCCTAGGCACAAAGAAGCAGAAATTTTGTCACTACCTGTATACTTAGTAGATAATAAAAATGAAAGAGAATAGAATAAAATTGGACAGAGAAGAGAAAACTTAGAAAGAACTTAACTAGATCTTATTTGCAAAAGAAAATAATGGTGAAGTGATTTACCCAACAGCTTACAGAAGTTTCAGAGAAAAGTCAGCCCTTTAGATGCACTATTTTAGTACGCATGGAATCTCCATACACGGAACCAATCATTCTGTCAACCTGCTTTCTGTGCATAGGGATTAGTCTGGCTATTTTGTATCTGGGCATGCAAACTCTCCAGTTCTAACATGGCAGACAATGCTACACATCGCTACATCTCATCTTTTTTCCTGGTTGGTATTCCTGGTTTGCAAGATTTTCACTGCTGGATTGGCATCCCCGTCTGCCTCCTGTTTGCCCTGGCCCTGCTGGGGAACAGTGTAATCATCATCACCATCAAACTAGAACCAAGCCTCCACCAGCCTATGTATTTCTTCCTTTGTATGCTGGCAGTGAATGACATGGCTCTTGCCTCTTCCACGGCCCCCAAGATGCTTGGTATCTTCTGGATGGATGCACATTGGATTGACTTTGACACCTGCCTGACACAGTTGTATTTCATTCACACATTCTGCATAATTGAATCATCCCTCTTGGTTGCCATGGCCTTTGACCGCTATGTAGCTATTTGTATCCCATTGCGTTATACAACCATCCTGACAACACCAATGGTCATTAAAATAGGTCTAGTTGGTATGACCCGAGCTATCCTTATGGTTTTTCCAGGTCCTCTTCTTATTAAAAGGCTACCATATTATACTAAATATGTCATCTATCATGCCTACTGTGAGCACATGGCTGTGGTGAAGTTGGCCAGTGCCAACACCCTCATTAACAGAGTGTACGGAATCTCGGTGGCCCTTTCAGTGATGGTGTGGGACCTAGGGCTCATAGCCGCATCCTATACCAAAATCCTCCAGGCAGTCTTCCGGCTGTCTTCCCAGAATGCCCGCTCGAAAGCGCTGGGCACCTGTGCTGCCCATGTGTGCACTATACTTGTCTCCTACACCCCTGCACTGTTTAGTTTCCTAACTCACCGCATTGGCAAGAAGGTACCTCCAAGCATTCATATAATTTTTGCGAGTTTGTATCTTTTGGTGCCTCCCGCAGTCAATCCCCTGGTGTATGGCGTCAAGACCAAGCAGATTCGCGACCGAGTGGTTGGTCTCTTCTTCCCAAACAAGAAGATTTCTGGAAACTAAAATATGTAAATACCAGTCCTAATTGGTGTAACATGATTATCAAAAGTTACGGCTACCATAATGAATAACTGAAAATAGTCCCAACTGTTCCTTCTGGGCTCCCCTGTGCGTTGCAGCAGGCATAGTTGTTGCTGTACATTTACTTAAAAAATTACCTTATATAAACTTATGTTTTCAGTGTACAAGCTATTTGACATGAAACCAAATCGGAATATTATCCAAGAGTGACACATGGAAAACATTTGATATATGCTACCAATTTTATTATTTTCGATGTATTTTCAGATTAAATTGTTTCTATAGTATTTATGTTACATCTCCAAATGTAAGATAATTAAATAAGTATTATCAGAATATAAAAACTCTCAAATCATGTGGTCACGTTGGTTTTTTTAAGGTCTTTCTTTGAGCATGGTTGACACAAAATGTCACATTAGTTTTAGGTCTACAAATAGTGATTCAACTTCTCTATACCTTATACTATGCTTACCACAAGTGTAGGTACCATCTGTCACCATAGAGTGCTACTACAATATAATTGACCATATTCCCTATGCTGAAGCTTTTATTCCCATTACTTATTTGTTCCACACCTGGAAGCCTATATCTTCTGCTCCCCTTCACCCATTTTGCCCAACCCCTCATCCACTTTCCCACTGGCAACCACCAGTGTGTTCTTTGTATTTATAGGTCTGATTCTACTTTTTGTTTGTTTATCCATTTGTTTTGTTTTTCAGGTTCCACACATGAGTGAAATCATATGGTTTTTGTCTTTCTCAGTCTGGTCGGGTTAATTTTCAAAAATACGCTTACCAATTCACAGTAACCACAAGCTCTTATTTTTATTAACTAATAAGTCTTTAAGGAAACTTTAATTCTAGTATTTATGACCTAAAATATGTGTATATGAGCCATAACAGCAGCAATCTGCCTGCAGTCCAGACTTCTGATAAGGGGAATAATAATCTTTTGTGGCTCACAACGTATTCTGGAATAATTACATGATAATTTATGTCATAATCATAACCAAAAGAAATTTCTTTCAATCAAGCCAATAATTGAACAAAACACTGTGATTCCGATGAATCCTTAATATGTCTATACAACATATCCAACTTAATATTAGCAAAATGGGCTTTAAAAGTAAAAATTACATTCATTTTGTACTCAAGTCATTAACAGGACTTGTGGCCTATATCTTTCATCACACAGAACATTTGCAATTATTCCCAGGGGGGATAACTTCACCTGGATTAAACAGCATCGCATTGTGGTGAAAAGTTCAGTCTTTCATCAGAATACTTGGGTTTAAAATCTAACACCACGAATTTTTACCTGTGTGTCTTTGGGTATATTCTTAAATCAGTACTGGCCTCAGTTCTCTCATTTATAAAAGTAAGATATTATGAGGATTTAATTCAGAGGGTAAAGCAAGAATTAAATGATTCAGCACAAAATGTGCTTAGACCAGTTTTTGGAATTTAGTACGCACTATAAAATAGGTAAGTGTTTATTTTTAATCACTGAAGAGATTTTTATTCAGATATGATTGTCCATCATTAAATATGAGGAAACCCCTAATACACATTAGTTTGTGTGTGTGTGTAAGACGAGGAGTACTTAAAACAGGTGAAATTAAAAAATGGAGAAAAGAAGCATGAAAAGCCTAAAAACAAATTTACACATCTTGATAGAGTATACCGTGGGCATAGAACAATGAAAAGTAAAGGGTATTTGAAACAGCCTGTCCCTTCATTCTGTCCAGGGTCCTAACAGGAACTAAAAGCTGGAAATTGTTGAATATAAACATTTAATTTCAGTTAATATACCATTTTTTTTCTGGGTTTCTCACAAATCATCCTCTGATTGCCTGCATATCCTTGGCATCTGTTTAATGGATACCATGGGTTTGAAACTGCTTTTTGAAAGGCTGGTTTTTCCAAAAGAGAAACAGATGAGCTCTGTTCACTGTGTCCCAGGAGGTGTCTCATACATACCGCAGCTGCTCTAGGAGTCACTGATGCAACTCTGGACACGTCCTTCACACAACCTTGTTTCATCTCGCCTTTGTGTCCCAAAAGTGAGCCATACACTTTGGTTTCTTCTGTAAGTTAGAAAACCTCTTCACGAAGCATTCTTCCACATCAGCTTTATCCATAGACAGTTTACAGCTTTATGTACAGCAATCTCATATATGCTGATGGTGAGTGCCTGAAATCAGACACTGGCTATGATAAAGTGATGGTGGATTTGTAGACTTTATCATAAGGTAAAATGTATCCGCTAAAGAGATTAATAAAAAGTGATAAAATAATATAGGAATAAATATTTTATTAAGTTAAATTAGTTACTGTTAATAAATACTTATTCCATATCCTCTTAAAAAGGTATAACCTGAGAGAAACATACATTAATTCTACTCATAATCCATTGGTGATAATCATTCATTGTCATAGCAAAATTCAAGAAGGGTAGGGCTGAGAAGTATTGCTTATAGCATCCTATCCACTTTTCAGTGACAAATACACATTCAATTGTATTAAATTCTCCCCTACGTAGACGTGTGATTCAACAAATTCTAATTCGTACTTGTAAGGGAATAGAGTACTAACGGGCAAAGAGGAGGAAACAACTAAATTAAAGAATAAAATACATGTTGGAGATCACACTCTTAAATTTCATGCAAAAGATGATTTTAAAATGGCATATTATAACATTTGAAGAGATTAATACTTTGCAAGTGTTGGGTGAGGATACACTGCCTGTTTCTGAAGATAAGGTAAGTTTGAGGAATAGAATAGGAATCTGAAAAGTTCTTCTCCTAAGGACTAAAGAAGGCCAACATTCATCCAAAATGTAAGGGTATATTTTCATAATCAATTTATTAATTTGAGAACTCATAACCTAAAGGAATAAACTGATATACAAATAGATAAATGATTACAAAGCAATATTAGGTAAGACGTATTTTTTTTTCAAGTACAAGGGAAAGTCTTTCTAATTCAGCAGGCATTACTCCCTTTGTAGGAGCAATTTCACAGCAGTTGTAGTAAATAGTATGTTAGACTAGGCAGGTCAAGGAACTAATGAGAGATGAGAAAAGAGGATGAGACAAGATTGTTGGATGACATGAAGACAGTGTGATCACAAAAATGTAGTGAGAATAGTAATAGGAGCAAGTGAGTAGAAAAACTGAAAGGCTAGCATGATGGGGAAAAAAAATCTATGCAAACTTCGAAGTCACCAAAAAAACCCAGTAAGAATTCAAATGGAATTACCAGTTGTCGAGACACGTGACAAAGGCTTAACAAACTTGTGAGTGAAATCTAGTGGGTGTGACATGCCACTATTAAGAAGAATTAGGAAGGTAGGTATGACAGGATAAAGAGTAAAAGCACAAAGAATACCAATGGGAGTAGCAACACAGTGACAAACATCAGGAACCACCAGATTAAAGAAATACATGCAAAAGATAAAACCGTGGAGTGACTTTGGGGGTGACTTCTTTGAGGAGAAGGTGAATACATACTAGCAGTAGCAGTAAGAGCAGTAGTAGTTGTGACAAGTACTTGGGAGGTACAGAAGAAAGTCATTATTTGTGAATGTTCTATATTTGTTAAGTATGCATACGAATAGCTCTTATTTAATATACACATATACTATAGATAAAATTTTCCTCTTCTTTTGATTGCCAAAACATCACATATCTTAGCTAGTTTGAAATCAAATATAGAAGGTAGTTTAACTCTCTTCATCATTATTGAATAGCTATATTCTCCACAAGTTGGGGAAAACAAGAGCCTGGCCAAAACCTCACAGGAGGACTTGAAAAATGGAATGTCTACTGGACATTTTGAAAAGCTCTGACATATTGCGACTCTACAAGACCATGAGCATGTACAGGGCTGTGCATGTAGCCAAGAAAGATCTGTGACGGCTTCAGTCTGTCATGTCTGGGTTATCTTGAGTCTCTGTACAAGCAGGACATGAAGCGTAATATAGAATTATAAACTGCTTAGATGTTGAATAAGAATCCCAACCCATACACAGATCCCTTTGGCAGAGAATATAAAAATTATTGGTTCAAAGAATTTAAGTAAATCTCTGAACAATCAGTAGTGGATCACTAAGCTACCAAATCACTGATGTTGTGCAGCCGCATATTACGGCGAATAAACACTTTATAGTATTAAACCAGTAAGGTCACTAACAACAACAACAACAACAACAACAACAACAACAATAACAACACTACTAAATTATTTCTGGGGAGAGAAAGGGATGCAATTTCCACAAATTCCATGTTTTATTATATAAAATGTTGAGTTTTCAACAAAAAAAAATACAAGACCCACAAAGAAATAAGCAAGTATAACCCATATTAGAGGGAGGGCCCAGTGATCAACACAAGGGCCCTCCTTAGTGCCCATCACCTTTTTAGCTCATCCCCCACCTTTATGTCAAAGGAATAAAGGGAAACATGATTCTGAAATTAAAAAAAAATATTTTTAAATTTATTTACTTATTTTGGGAGAAAAGAGGGTGTGAGTAGGGACAGAGAAAGAGGGAGAAAGAGAATTCCAAGCAGGCTCTCTGCCATCAGTGCAGAGCCTGACATGGGGCTCAAAATCATGAACTGTGAGATCATGACCTGAGCTGAGATCAAGAGTCAGATGCTTTACTGGCTGAGCCACCCAGATGCCCTCATGATTCTAGAATTTTAAAAAAGTATGGTAACAATGTTTAACAAGTGGAGAACATCAATAAAGAAAATAAAATTATAAAAAAATTAAAAATCTGTGGTTGCAAAGAATAACTGAAAGTTATTCTGCTAGGTAGGCAGCAGGACTGAGCCAGCAGAAGTAACATGAAGAGAGGTCAACTGAGATTATTTTTTATGAGAAAAGAAAGAGAAAAGAATGAAGAAAATTCACAGAGCCTTAGGGACATAAAGGATACCAAAAAGTATACCAACATATACGAATGGCATTCCCAAGAGGAAAGGAGAGAGAGAAAGGAGGGAAACTATTTGAAAAAATAATGACAGAAAATAACCCCAAATTTAATGGAAAACATAAATCTACATATTCAAGACCTCAATAAACATCATGAAGTATAAAAACAAGCACTAACAAGCAAGATAAACTCAAAGATATCCATATCTAGACACATCATAGTTAAATTTTCAAGGATAGAGATAGAATCTTTCATGATGAACACTGGGTATTATATGTAAGTGATTAATCACTAAACTCTAAACCTGAAATTAATATTACAATGTATGTTAACCAACTGGAATTTAAATAAAAACTTGGGAAAAAAAGCATCTTGAAGCAGAAAGAGAAAAAAAAATGACCCATTACATTCATGGGATTCCCAATAAAATTCATAGCTGGTTTCTCAGAAAGAGAATGGGCACCAGAAGTCATGGGCATATCATATGAATTTCTCTCAAGAACTCATTCTTGACATATGTGTTTAATTTCCAAATACTTTGGAGATTTTCTAGTTATCTTTCTATTGTTTTTTTTTTAATTTTTTAAGTTTTTTTTTTTTTTTTTTTTTTTTTTTTTTTTTTTTTTTTTTTTTTTGAGACAGAGAGAGACAGAGCAAGAATTGGGGAGGGTCAGAGAAAGAGGAAGACACAGAATCTGAAACAGGCTCCAGGCTCTAAGCTGTCAGCACAGAGCCTGACGCGGGGCTTGAACTCACGGACCGTGAGATCATGACCTGGGCCGAAGTCGGACGTTTAACCAACCGAGCCACTCAGGCGCCCCTAGTTATCTTTCTATTGTTGATAGCAAGGTTAATTCCATTATTGTCTGAGAACATATTTTGTATGATTTTGATTATTTTAAATTAAAGTGAGTCTTATGTCCCAGAATGATTGATTTTGTTGAATAGAACACAGTGATTTGTATTTACATTCAGGTCTTACTTGATTTTCTGCTTGCTTGATCTATCAATTACTGAAAGAGGAGTGTTGAAGTTTCCAATTCTAATAATGAGTAACACTAGAAAAAATTTTAAAAATGTTCATTCAAAAGCTACACGTGGATGAATATAGTATGTATAAGCATAATTGCCCAGAAATAGAAATAATCCACATGTTCTTCAACAGGTGACTAGATAAACACATTGTACTAAATCTATACAATGGAATTCACTTTACATTACAGAAAATGTTGATTTAGAAAACAATTTGGATAAATCTCAAAGGCATTAAATTAAGTAAAATAATCCAACATCAAAAATTAGATAGTGTAGGCTTTCATATTTATATGCCATTTTGAAAATCCAGTATTAGTGATGCAGAATGGGCCAGTGTCTATCAGTGCTTATGGGTCAGGGTAGATGTGACTATAAAGGGAGAGCATCGAGAAGATTTTTGGAATAAAGGGATGCTTTCTGGCATCATGATTATGATGAAGATTAGATGACTCTCTATATATGTTAAATCCTACTGTATTGTATGGTGAAAGAAAAAAAAGTGAATATCTTTATGATAATTTTTAAATAAAAAATTTATAGGTTGGTTAAAAGTAAAAAAGTGGAAAAAAAATAAAACACGACAGGTAAGAGACTGACTGGGAGAAGTTGTTTGCAATGCCTTTGGTAAGACTTAGGGGGGAAATCTGCAAGAAAAATAGAGTCTCCAATAGAAAACTGAAGAGTAACAACAGTTACAGTAGAGAAAAAAAGGGCAAAAGACACTCTAACATGTGAGTCCATGTTCTTACTCTCTGGTAATGAGGGAAGTAGAAATTAAAAGGAACCCTCTTTAAGCCCTACATTAAATCAGGAGAACATAGAAAGCTTAACATTGCCAGAAATGTGAGGAAATAAAAATGATCCCTTACTGCACAGTGGGATGGATGATAGATGAGTTTGGCCATAGTGGAGAGCAGTCCTGACTCACCAACCCTGAAGGACTGAATTACACAAACCTGTGCATGTATATGAGCACATATTGATAGGGAGGGGAAACATAAGGTGACTGGATGTATGAGAATCATGTCGGTAAAATCACACAAGAGAGAAAGAAAAACCAACTGGAGATCATGCGATACCCTGAGCTACCTTTATACTTTCAGACCACCTTAATCTTCTCCTGAGACATAAGTGAGAATTCAGTCATAGTCATACTGGAATTAAAGGCAGAAATTTCTTTCTTTTAATTTTCAGATATTTTGCCCACACTCAACTGATTTTCTCTTAGTCTTCTCACAGGTTTCTTCAGTGAACTATATTTGATTGGCATCTCAGGCATCTCATTTGATGGGATATCATGAGAGAGTCTCTTAAGACTATATCCCTATATATATATATGTATTTTTTTAACAATTTGTATACTTCATGATGAAAAATAAAATGTTACAAAAAAAAAAAAAAAAAGACTATATCCTCCAAAGGAGAAACACATGAGTACCACCCATGTACAAGCTCTGGGGAGAGTGTAAGGTTCACATAGCTGTTCTAGAGAGACACTGTTACTGTTTTGTGCTCAGTCCTGGCCCAGTCCTCTTTTCCCTTTGACCTCATCTCTCCTCAGGGAGCCATCAGTCTTCCAAACAGAGGGGTCTCCTGAGCATCACAATAGCCCGTTACAAAGCAACCACAATGACAACTTAACTACATAGTCCTCAATGCTCCAATGGCAATGACAGTCATACTTTTTAAACACCCCACATAGCATATTGGCCTATATGCTACAATGGAAAATGAACATTTGAGGATTTTCAGAGAATATTAGTTATTTTTTAATATCATCTGCAATATATCATGGGTTGATGTTACACATTTATGAGACATAATGAATAGTGAGTAATATGATTTGGTAGTGGAGAATAGGAGCTGAATAGAATCCTGCACACACACACACACACACACACACACACCACTGGGTCACTATCTGTTAATGGAAGAATCTTGGAAATATCTGCTACAGGGAATTTTCTGGTTATGCAGCCCATCTCTAGTGGGTCAGAAGCCTTGGAAGCAAGATAAAAATCTGTGAAATTATCTTCTGCCTTTTTAAAAGTTTTATTTGTTTATTTAGAGAGAGAGAAAGCATAGGCAGGGGAGGAGCAGAGAGAAGGAAAGACAGAATCCTAAGCAGGCTCAGCACCAATCAGTGCAGAGCCTGATGTGAGACTCAAACTCACGAACTGTGAGATCATGATCTGAGCGGATATCAAGAGTCAGGCGCTTAACCAACCGTGCCACCCAGGTGCCCCAAAATCTGTGAAATTCTTAAGAGACTTGTCGAGAAAGTACTAAAACATCCCATCTTCTCTCAGAATCTATTGAGAGTTAAGATTCAGTAACTTCCTTTGGGAGTTCACCCTCTTGATGAAGGAGGATGACCTGAAAATGAACGCTTACAAAGCACATAGTAAGAGCTCGAACAGAAACAAAGACTTTGTGGTTGCTTGCCTGAAGGATTGGATATAAACAGATTGAGGAGGTAAGGAATATGGTGAGATTTCCTAATTTAATTTCTGGGTGGCTGCCAGCAAGTGAGATACAATCCCATGGGGGAAGAATTGGTAGAACTTACTGATTTTCATGTGGGATCTATTTATGTGTTATTCTTCTAATACATAAGTAGATAATGCATTCAGAAGCATTGTGTAGAAAATACTGTGGTATTCGGATAAGGTCCCCCACTCTGAAGCGGCAGGTTCCAGGCAAGGGCTATGTGGACTGACCCAGAAACAGGCAAAATGGCAAAGGCCAGGCTGTCAGAAGGTATATGGTATGTACATGGTTCAGAAACAGATGGGATGGTTGTGCCAACAGACATTCTGGCTGTCCTAGCAGACTGTCTGCTGAAGATAATGTAAAGAATGACCTTATGTAAACAAATGGGTGTCTCCAATATTTCTTTCATACTAAGCCTGAGAGAAGATAGACAGGACTTTCTAGGTGGAAGTGGAGAATGCCATTTGGGGGCCATTATCTGTAACTTCCTGTGTGCCCTTTTCTAGGGATGGCACAGGAAACTCCTTTTGTTTAAGGGGAAGTGACTTTACTTATTTTCTCTCGGTATAGATTAGATGTGTTACTATTCTTACAAGTTAATGTATTGAAAACTAAAAGATGATTGCAAAATATTTACATATACCAGCAGGATTCCTGAAAGTAATTATGCTCACTCCTTTGCAATCATAAGTAATGTGTCCTAGCTAAAACATATTCCTATATTTCTAGGTAGGTTAATCTCTTGTATGTTTGATTCTGTCAGAAGAAGATACAAGGATGAAACCTGGCAAAACAAGTTTCCACGTAGAAAACTATTATGTGAGAATTCACAAGAGCAGAAATTAACATGCTTTGAAACCTTTCACACTTGGAATTTTTGATTACTGTAGGTTTTGTCTCAAGTTTTTCTCTCTGCCTGGAGTTACAGGCTTCATCCATATATAGTAATTTCTACAATTCTGGGTTTCTACATTGTGGCTAAAGTTTAAGCACTGATTTTTTTTATGAAATATTTTATGACTCATTTGACATTTTTCAATTCCTTACAAGGCAATATCTCAGATACTTACTCATAGAGACCAGTATACCATGTTTCACAGTGCCGTGCAGCTACCCTAACCAGAAAGTTTTTTCCGTACACAGATATTATTTAGACCTCCGTGAAAGGAAGGAAGCATTGCCATTTGGAATATTTCTCGATATATCTTTAAAATTTTTTTAATGTTTATTTAGTTTTGAGAGAGAGACAGAGCATGAGCAGGGGAAGGGTAGAGAGAGAAGGAGACACAGAATTCGAAGCAGGCTCCAGGCTCTGAGCTTTCAGCACAGAGCCCAACGCAGGGCTCCAACCAATGAACCATGAGATCATGACCTGAGTTGAAGTTGGACGCTTAACTGACTGCACCACCCAGGCACCCCGGTTTCTCAATATATCTTGAGCCTTCACATCAGTGGAGTTCCCGAACAGAAACTGAGATGATATGAGCAATTATAAATTTAAAAAACAGTGGCACGTGGGTGGATCAGTCGGTTAAACCTTGACTTTGGCTCAGGTCATGATCCCGCGGTTTGTGGGTTTGAGCCCTGTGTCAGGTTCTGTGCTGACAGCTCAGAGCCCGGAGCCTGCTTCACATTCTGTGTCTCCCTGTCTCTCTCCCTCTCTCTGTCTCCCTCCCTGTTCACGCTCTTTCTCAGAAATAAACATTTAAAAAAATAAATTTAAGAACTAGATTAAGAAGAGTAGAGTGCATGTTCCAGAACTACAATATTGGGTAGAAACTGGACGGCAGGAAGAAAAAGAGAGGTGAGAGCAAGAATAATAAGAAAATGCTTTTGATGCTGAGTCTAAAGGGCTAAATTGTACATGATTTGCTCGTCACTGTCATTAGGCAGGTCTGAATGCCAACCAAAAGTAGGGCTGAGTTTATAGATGGCAGTAATGGCTTTGCAGAAAATAGACTGGGCTGACTAACCAACTCATATGCTTATTTGCACCAACTTTAAATCATATGACAGCACTAATAAATAAAATCTTCCCTTTTTTCCTGTTTATATGCTTATGTTATGCTGTCCACCTTCAGATCATCTTAAGGAGTTCATCTAAAATAGGAATAAATTGCTTTGGATGATAAAGCCCTTATTGTTTTTAACTTTATAAGCTTTGTTCTTATATATTAGGATTAGGAGATATTACTCTGAACTGATTACTAAGTTATGCTCTCTGAGAAGAAGAATATCATTAAAATAATGACTGCATTTTGAAGTATTTGTTAATTATTGTGTGTGTGTTTATTCACTTGTATCCATACTTGATCTCAATGTCCCTGAAAATGATTGTATCACAGAATGCAACACTAGCTTTGACACAATGATGAGACCATTATTTTACTATCTGATCATCTATTAAGAAATAAAAATTACAGAATAAATAAATAAAATTCAAAAACTGGGAAAAAATTTCTGAAATATGAACACAATTTTCTCATTTGCAGATGAAGATACTGAGATTCAGAATGGTGAAGTGATTTACCTGAAGATTTAGAGCCTTAACCCTTCTACTGTGTCTGGATTCCCCACATGCAGGACCATGGTGGAGTTAGTTGGCCATCCTTCATTCTGCACATAGGAGATTAGTCTGGCTATTTTGTATCTGGGCATGCAAACTCTCCAGTTCTAACATGGCAGACAATGCTACACATCGCTACATCTCATCTTTTTTCCTGGTTGGTATTCCTGGTTTGCAAGATTTTCACTGCTGGATTGGCATCCCCGTCTGCCTCCTGTTTGCCCTGGCCCTGCTGGGGAACAGTGTAATCATCATCACCATCAAACTAGAACCAAGCCTCCACCAGCCTATGTATTTCTTCCTTTGTATGCTGGCAGTGAATGACATGGCTCTTGCCTCTTCCACGGCCCCCAAGATGCTTGGTATCTTCTGGATGGATGCACATTGGATTGACTTTGACACCTGCCTGACACAGTTGTATTTCATTCACACATTCTGCATAATTGAATCATCCCTCTTGGTTGCCATGGCCTTTGACCGCTATGTAGCTATTTGTATCCCATTGCGTTATACAACCATCCTGACAACACCAATGGTCATTAAAATAGGTCTAGTTGGTATGACCCGAGCTATCCTTATGGTTTTGCCCTGTCCTCTTCTTATTAAAAGGCTACCATATTATACTAAATATGTTATCAATCATGCCTACTGTGAGCACATGGCTGTGGTGAAGTTGGCCAGTGCCAACACCCTCATTAACAGAGTGTACGGAATCTCGGTGGCCCTTTCAGTGATGGTGTGGGACCTAGGGCTCATAGCCGCATCCTATACCAAAATCCTCCAGGCAGTCTTCCGGCTGTCTTCCCAGAATGCCCGCTCGAAAGCGCTGGGCACCTGTGCTGCCCATGTGTGCACTATACTTGTCTCCTACACCCCTGCACTGTTTAGTTTCCTAACTCACCGCATTGGCAAGAAGGTACCTCCAAGCATTCATATAATTTTTGCGAGTTTGTATCTTTTGGTGCCTCCCGCAGTCAATCCCCTGGTGTATGGCGTCAAGACCAAGCAGATTCGCGACCGAGTGGTTGGTCTCTTCTTCCCAAACAAGAAGATTTCTGGAAACTAAAATATGTAAATACAAACCCATATTGGCAGAATCTGTTTTATGAAGTCATGGTATGTTAACAGTAGTTGCAACTTTGTCCCCAAAATGCTATTTTTCAATTCAGTTATACCTTTTAGCGGGGACATTTGATGTTGTGTATTTTCCCTTATTTTTATTTTGTAATATTTCCTTGTCTTTCTCTTGTTTAATTCACCACTCATCCTGGCTGACTGAGGACCATGCCAACCTCCATGATTAAGTTTCTTTCTGTCATTAATTCTCATTATTATTTCCCGATTCCCTTGGAAAGGTCCTTAGTGCCAGGTCAGTATTCTTTGTTTACTATCATTACATCTTCAGTTGTGCAAGGTCACCTTTGGGTAATACCATCCATGTCAGTCACCTTCCACCCCTCAGTGCTTAAGACTTATCTATCCTGTATTTTCATTGGTCAATACAGTCCTTAAATTGTTTTCTCTCCATCCACTCATTCTTTAAACATTTCGTTTCCTTTAGATCTGTACCTATGTATCAGCCAATAAATTTTTTTAGAATTTTTCTGCCTTTATGGGAAGCTTTCAGTAAATATTTGCAATAATTGTTATTTATTTAGTATTGAAATTATTTCATATTCTATATTTATGGATACTATTTTATAATGTTCACAGATGTGAAACAACTAGGCTAATTATTGTAATAATTTTAAAATTCTCAGTACATTGAACATTGCATTTTATAAAAACAAATTCTTTTTTCCAATTTTCACTGTTACATGCATTAATTAAAAATTCCTGAGTAGGGGCACCTAGGTGGCTCAGTAGGGTAAGTGTCCAACTCTTGATTTCGGCTCAGGTCATGATTTCACAGTTCATGGGCCCAAGCCCTGCTTCAGGCGCTGCACTAACAGTGCTTGGGATTCTCTCTCTCCCTCTAGTTCCCCCTCCCCCAGTTGCTCCTGTATGTGTGTGCTCTCTCTCTTCCAAAATAAATAAATAAATTATAAAAAAATTTTTAAAAATTCCTGAGTAAAAATCATCATTGTCAAGTTTCATCCTACTTATTAAAATAGTTATAATAATGGCTTGACACTCAAATAATGATCACTGTGAGTTTGGCTGTTTACTAAGCCCTTTACATGTATTTACTCCTTTAGTCCACAAAACTATACTTTGATGTAGATGTTATTGTTGTTCTCATTGTACCAAATAGGAGACTGAGGCAGAGAAATGTTAAGTAAATTGCGTGACGGTGACTCACCTAGGACGTGGCAATGTAGAATTGAACCCAGGGACTCTGGCTTTCAAAATACATGCTCCTTATCATGCAACATTGTCCACCATGACAGAAATCTTATATTTAGTTGTTTTATGAATATGGAAGCCTATTCTTGTAAACATTTTATTTTTTATCATTCTACATCTACTCTTCTTTTAAATATTGTGGTAGATCTCTTAAGTCTCCTTCAAACCACTTATAAATGCTAAATATATTCCAATATTTTGGCAAGACCCCAAGCACGTATTTTTTCTGTTTTACTAGAGAAAGGTCCAATTAGTGTAGCCTGGTACCATTAGTACTATGCTTTCCAAGCTTGAATAAAACTCCAAGACTCTGAAAATAGTACTTACCCACATGGCATTCCCTCTCTGCCTCCCCCCTCTTTTATGGATTCAGTGCATCTCAATTTGTTTTGGTCATATTCATTCAGTGCTGAAATTGAAAACAATTCACTTCTTAATTTAAGATGTTAATTTTATTATACATGGAACACAGAGAACACTACTTTGGGCATATCTATAAAATGCTCTGTTCAAAACATTCTTTTACTTTAGATCATCATGGGCTGAAGCGTTCATTGAATTGGAAATTATTTGTTTTTGACCAAGGTTGGTATATATTCTGTGGCCATTTCATGAACAATTTTGTGTTCTCAAATGAATTAGTTCCTCAAAACTTTATCTTTTCAGGCGTTTCATCTGCAGCCATATTCTTGTTTGTTACTGACTATATATGTATCTCATCAACTTTTGTGTGTTTTAGATTGCAGAGAGCTATGTTTTCGTATAATAACCGTATAGTTTTTCCATTTATTCATTTAATATATTCAGAGTGGCTTTATCAGATATTTTAAATCTGGGTTTTGGGGGAAAAATCAAGTTTAAACACTGATTCCATCACTAATTGCTGGATGAGTGTCATTTTTAACTTTATAAATCCTAAGCTTCATCATTGGTAAATGTGGAAAATAGTTGTTATACTTTATAGTGTTAACGTAAGAATTAAATGAGACAATTTATGAAACATAATTATCATGATAGTCAACACACATTCAAAATGCCCCAAGGAGGAGATTTTGCACTTATTCCCCCACCTAAGCCGTATTAAAAAAAAATTCTTATTTCAGTGAATAACATGTCAAGTCACTGAAATCAGTAATAGAAAATCAGTTAATGTTATAGAGTGTTGATTAAATGTGAAATATAGGCCAAAGGAAGATACATGAGAAAATAAATGGTAAAAAAAAAAAAAATAAGTAAAGAGAAAATAAAATCCAACAGCCATCCCAGGTAATTTAGAAAAAAAATAAATATAATACATTTAAAAATGTGTAGATGATTATGAAACACCAAAAATAACACTGAGTCTGAGAAAAAATTCTAATTGAGGCGTATTGGAGGAAGTTCCAAGAAAAGGATGGTTGAGCCTTGAAGAGTGATGATAATATCACCAGGTAACTGAGTGAGGGTTTCCAAGTAGAGGTAATATCCCAACAGAACTGAATACACATAGTAAGAAACATGAAAATGCACCCAGAGGACAGCGGTGTCATAAAAACGAAAGAAGGATAAACCTTCAAGGAAAAACATACAATTAGAAAATCAGTTGGGACATCGAATAAGAAAAGATCTGGTGTGTGTCGCTATGAAAATCATTGGTCACCTTGGGAAACAAAAGACAATGCAACAGTGATGGTGAAAGGTCCATACAATCTTATGTACAGTGGAAGACACTGGATCCAGGTAATAAATCTAGTCCAAACCCTGAACTTAAAAATTAAATGGCTACACTATAGTTTGCACTTACATAGCCTAAAACTGCTCTTAATCAATCACACAGAATATGGATATGTCCAGCATATGGGACAAAGCATCACACAGAGATGAAATGCAGCTTACTGCTTCTTTCTGTAAATAAAGTCTTATTGGAGCATCACCATATCCATTAATTTATGCATTGTCTATGGAAGCTTTTGCCCTACGGTGGCAAAGCTAAATAATTAAGACAGAAATCACATGACCCCAAACCCTCAAATTATTTACTATCTGTCCTTCTATATAAATATATAATTTAGAACAACAATTCATTCCATTATAATGTCTTATATTCCTGTCCGCTTGTCTTTATTGACCTTCCCTTAAGCTTTAAACATTCTATCAAAATTTTATTTATAAGAACCACATTATAAAAGCCACAAAAAATTTACAGATAAACTCTTGAAAATACATAGGCCTACTTTACCATTCAGTATTTCCTATATATACACATCAATGTGGGAAATTTATTCTATAGTTTAGTTCCAAGAACACCAAAAATTCCAGTGGCCAAAATGGACATACATAATATAGAAACAAAGTATCTCCTTTGAAGAATTAATGGTTTTTCTTTTTAAGTAATAGCTATAGCTAGGACAATTTATTTTAAAATTCATTATACTTGGGTGTCACTTCAAAGTAAATACACACACCACTAATGGGAATAAATTCAATGTTCAAATATCAATTAATGTTATCCACTGCATCAACAAGCTAAAGAGGAAAAATCATGTTATCATATCAATTGATGCACTAAAAACCTTGACAAAAATCTAACACTTGTTTCTTGGGGAGAAAACTCTCATCAACCTAAGACTAGAGGGTAACTCTTCAAGTCAGTGAAGAACATCTCCAAAAACTTTACATCTAACATCATATTGAACAGTGAGAAACCTCTAGAATCAAGAACAAGGCAAATATACCACCACTCAGTATTCCTATTCAGCATCATATTGTCAGTCTTAGCTAGAGAAATAATGCAATACAAAAAAATAATAATAATAAAAGGTATATGGATTTAGAAGGAAGGAATAAAACCACTTGTCCACAAATAAATAGGTGAGGTACATCTGATTTTTTTGGTAGATCAAATTCTTTTGTATGATACTGTGATGGTGAATACATGATATTATGTACCTTTTAAAAAAACAATAGAAATTTACAGCACAGAGTGGACATTAGCATATAGAAATTAAAACTAATTATTTAGAAATTTGGAGGATTCCCAGAAGCAATGCAGATTGTAAGAACATAATGTATTTGTAGGCAAATGTACAAAATATCTTCACAGAGGGGGATGATGGGAAAAGGTACTGACTAAGGCACCTTTGGGAATGAGTGGAGTGTAAGAATAAAAGCAACGGTACTGTCCATAAACTCTGTAGTTTAGTTGATAGAGTTGTTTCCCACAGGGGCAAGGATTTACAACTCTGACATGATCTTAGAAGCATACTGGAAATTAACAGTTGGTGACAGATGGTTGAAGACAGATTTTTCACTGTTGGAGTGGTAATTTACTGATAAGCAAGGGAAAGTTGTTAGAAAGATCCATCAGGGGTGGGGAAGGGGCACCTGGGTAGCTCAGTCAGTTAAGCATCTGACTTCAGCTCAGGTCATGATCACACAGCTCATGGGATTCTGTGTCTCCCTCTCTCTCTACCTCTCTCCCACTCGTGCTCTGTCTCTTGAATTAATGTTGCAGATATTAGTAAGAACCCTATATTAATTTAGATACAGTGTTTGCATATGGAAATATTTATATATATGTGTACGTACATAGGCTAGCATACACACAAAGTTCATTGCTGTGTCAGCTGAAAGAACCCAAAGAAAGATACCCAGGCAGCAACAAGCGTACCTGGGGCCCAGTTACGGGTTTCTAATGCTATTCACCAATAAAAGGAATGAAACTTCCTAGAAAAATGGCTAATTCTAGGACTGGGGAGGAAATGCCCAAGATGAGCCTAGAGCACCTTTCAATGCCATAAAGCAAGAATTGCTACACACACATACACACACACTCACACACTAACACACACACACACACAAAATGAGGGGTTAGTCAAAATGGAGTGAAAACCAAATGAAAGTGCACCCAATGGTCAAACTGGGACAACATGAGCAATAAAATAAAGTAACATTGGATTATAACCCAAATTATACCAAAAATACCAGTAAGTCTATACTGATCTAAATAAATGATTGAATAAATTAATAAGTAGGGAGAATAAATCAGTCTGCCATGTAAAAGAATTCTAAATAATTCAACAAATTGTGCACCTATTCCATCCTCAAAGGAGGAACATAAATCCCCACTCCTTAAGTATAGGCTACATATAGCGATTTTTCTTCCAAAAATACAGTATAAAATGGGAAGTAAAATGGAGAAATCTGACAAACACTAGTTTGGACAAGTAATTAAAGCCAATACACACAGTGAATAAATTGTTGATAATATGTACTCCTGATATGCGATCAAAATGGGACTTTAATTTCTATGACTTTCTTCCCCAGAGCATACAATTCCAATCTAATCATTAGAATAACATCAGATTAATTCCAATGGAAGGGATTCCTATGAAATACCTGAACAGTACTCTTCAATATTGTCCAAGTCATTGGGAACAGGAAAGTATAGCCAAGAGAAGCTTAGGGACTCTTGATACCTAAATGCAATGGGGCATTCAGGATGGGACCCAGTGGTGGTGGGGGGGTGGGTGGTGAGGAAGAAATTAGGTAAAAATTTAAAAAATGAATAAAATATGAACTTTAGTAAATTATAATGTACCCATATTGATTCACTGATCATAACAATTCCAATACAGAATTAAACATCTGAACCTTCATAGCGCTCAGATGAAAGTAAGTCAGAAAATAAGTTAAAAGATTTTCATGGTGATAATAAAATGATGATGAAGATGAGGTGGAGGAGAAAGATTACTGAAATCAAAATTAGTTGACAAAGAAGTAGTTAGTTCATGATCATTGAAGTTATCAACTTTAAAATGAACTTATGTTTTTAAAAAACTGCATGATCTTAAAATTTTCAATCAGAGGGTAACCACTTAAATTTACTTGTTTTTGAGAAACTTCCTCACTGAAAGATTGAAGAAAATCCTTCACTGACTAAACCAGAAACAAGTCTTCATGTTTTCTGCCTTTTATGTCATCTATTGATTAATTAATTCTGTATCCATAAAAAGTGAAATTGTTTAAATAGGAATCAGAGCCTGTCTCCAATGTAAAACCTAAAACTTTATATGTCAGCAGCACAAACAAACGGGAAACAGCACAGAATGTGACTCAAACTAGTATTTCTCAAAATAAATTTTTATTATTTGACAAAAGATAAATGAGATATCAAGATGAATCTTTATTTTTTTTAATTTTTTAATGTTTTTATTTATTTTTGAGAGACAGAGAGAGAAAGAGCGAGCATGAGTGGAGGAGGGGCAGAGCGAGAGGGAGACACAGAATTTGAAGCAGATTCCAGGCTCTGAGCTGTCAGCACAGAGCCCCATGCGGGGCTCAAATTCATGAGCTGTGAGATCATGACCTGAGCCGAAGTCATCTGCTTAACTGATTGAGTCACCCAGGCACCCCTTAAGATGGATATTTAAAGTGGAAAATCTTACACACTCGATCTCGAATCTGTTTGGTTTTCACCCCATACACAATAGGATTGAGCAAAGGAGGGACAAGCAGATAAAGGTTGGACAGAAGAATATGAATGTAGGGTGGAATGTGGAACCCAAACCTGTGTGTAAAGAAGGAGAAGAAACCTAGGAGATAAAACTCAAGGAAGACACAAATATGGGCAATGCAGGTGTTAAAGGCTTTGAGCCTAGATTCTCTCTGAGGCAGATTGAAGACAGTTATAAATATTCGGATGTAGGAGAGTGTGATGAAGATTATGTCAAATCCAAGTATAGTGAAAGCCACAAACAGACCATAGATCTTGTTGATTTGAATATCTTCTGCTGCCAACTTCACGACGGCCATGTGCTCACAGTATGAATGGGAGACCACAGCGGTCCAGTAGTGTTTCAGCCGACATTTGATGAGGATGAGACATGGAGCTACAAGGAGGGCTGCTCTGAGTGTCACTGCAACCCCAATCTGAGTGAGGAGTTGGTGGCTAAAGATGATTGCATGTCTCAGGGGATCACAGATGGCCACATAGCGGTCCAGGGCCATGGCCAGCAGAATTCCTGATTCAATGGATTGGAAGGTGTGGATGAGCCACATCTGAAAGAGACAGGCATCGAAATATATGTCTGGTAAATGGAACCAGAATATTCCTAGCATTTTGGGTAGGATGCAGGTACTGAGAGAAATGTCTGTTGCTCCAAGCATTGCCAGGAAGAGGTACATGGGCTCATGGAGGCTGCGTTCCGATTTGATGATGACCAGGAGCAGGGAATTCCCAAACAGAGCAGTGATGTACATGGCACAGAAAGGAATTCCAATCCAGAACTGCACAGATTCCAAGCCAGGGATCCCGACCAGTGTCAGCACTGAGGGCATGAAGACTGTGCCATTGAGCTTGAACATGTGGCCTTGGAGTTGCCTGATTTATGCTTCAAGTTTTGTTTTGTGTTTCTCTCTTCTTTATTTGTTCTCATGTAGACATTCCTAGAAACAAAAATTGAATGTGTCTTTAAAGGGCATTTTTTTCAAGTATACATGTTTATTGATGCTGTAAGTCTAGGGATGCACATACAGGCTCCCTAAATTCTCTCTTTTTCTCTTTCTCTTTCTCTCTCTCCCTCTCAACAAGGGCACACAAATATACACAACAATTCAATATGCAAAGCAGACCCACTCATACCTGGTGATGTATGTGCATTTGTGTGCATTTATAAGTTAAGGATATTAGTTTAGTTTTATAATACGTTCAGGAACTTACGATGTTACATATATCAATTTGGTTTTAGCCAAGAGAAATTCATAGATAGTCATTTAGTGTGCAGTGAACACAAAGACAAAGGAAAAAAGAGGAACATTCACCATTTCAAGCGGTATGCTGTACCATGGGAAAATAGGAAGTTATAAAGTAGTGATTTTGACCTTAGAGATAACAATATTTGCATCATTGTAATAAAAAGCTAAATATCTCTGTGCCTAGGAAAGGAAAACTTAATATTATTAAGATGTAACTTATTGTCGACTTGATGTATATAAGCAATGTAACCCCAGTCAAAATCCCAGCAGGTTATTTTGTGTATACATACATCTCTGCCTCAGTTAATATGGAAAGGCAAAAGGCTCAGAATAGCAACACACACTGAAGAAGAGCACAGTTGGAGCACTGACACTACTGGACTTTGAACTTAAAGATGCAGTGATCAAAACAGTGTGATCATGCAGAAGAATAGACAAATTGATGAGGGGAACAAAACTGAAGCCCACCCATAGGCACACATACTTGTAGTCAACTGATCTTTGACACAGGAACAAAGGCAATTTAATGGAGAAAAATAGTCTTTTCAAATAATCATGCTGAAGCCACTGCACATTCCACACACAAAAATAAAGGAATGTAGACACAGACTTTGCACCTTTCACAAAAATTAACTCAGAGTGGATCACAGTATTTTTATTGATTTATTTATTTTGGGGCATCCCCAGATGGCTCAGTTGGTTAAGCGTTGGACTCCTGGTTTCAGCTCAGGTCATGATCTCGTGGTTTATGGGTTTGAGCCCCTTGTGGGGCTCTGTGCTGACAGTGTGGAGCCTGCTTGGGATCCTCTCCATTGCTCTCTGCCCTTCTCCCATTCGCATTCTCTCTCTCAAAAAACCTTAATTAATTGATTGATTGATTGATATTTTTAAAGAGAGTGAGAGAGAGTGCATGTGAGTGGGGGAGAGGCAGAGGAAGAGGGAGAGAAAATCTGAAGCAGACACCATGCCCAGTGCAGAGCCCCATGAGGGCCTTGATCTGAGGACAGTGAGATCATGACCTGATTCAAAATCAAGAGTTAGCCATTTAAGCAACTGCGCCACCCAGGCACTCCAGGTCATAATACTTTTAGATTGAGAATGCAAAACTATACAAAATTTAAAAGAGACAATAGGATAAAATCTAGGAGATCTTGGCTTTGAAAGTCACCTTTTAGTTAACATTAAAGGTATGATCAGTGAAAAAACCAATTAATAAGCTGACCTTCATTAAATTTGGAAATCATCTGCTCTGTGAAAGACATTGTTAAGAGAATAAAATGACAAAGCATAGGCAGGGAGAATATATTTGCAAAGCACATATTTGAAATAAGGACTTTTACTCCAAAATATACAAAGAACTCTTAAAACTCAACAATAAGAAAATGACCAAAAATCTGAACAGAAACCTCACTGAAGAGGATATATAGATGACAGATAAGCATAGAAAAAATGCGCATCCTAGTTCACTGGGGAATTTCAAATTAAAATAACAATATAATACTACCACACACCTATTAGAATGGCTAAAATTTAAGAGTCTGATATATTAAATGCTGGTGAGGAGGTGGAGAAACAAGAATTCTCATTCATTAATGGTGAAGATGCAAAATGGTACAGCTACTTTGGA
Source organism: Panthera tigris (assembly GCF_018350195.1). Classification (NCBI taxonomy): domain Eukaryota; kingdom Metazoa; phylum Chordata; class Mammalia; order Carnivora; family Felidae; genus Panthera; species Panthera tigris. Next base: position 60,818,911 of record NC_056669.1, on the reverse strand, counting down.
AGACAGCATACAAAGCTAAGCCTAGGCTTATCACGAAGTCCAATAATTATGCTCCTAAGTATTAACCCAAGCGAATTGAAAATTTATGTAAGCACAAAACTTGTGCATGAATATTAATAGCATCTGTATTCACAATTGCCAAAACTTGGAAGCAACCATATCTCTACCAGTAGGTGAACGTGTAAACAAGCCATGATATACCCCTATGATGAAATACTCAGTGATAAAAAGAAATGAACTGTCAAGTTACAAAAGATATGTAGAAACTTTAAATCCATATTGCTAAGTCAATGAGGCAGTTCCTAAAAAAGCTACATACATGTGATCCCTGCTATATCATATTCTGGAAAAATAAAACTACAGAGACAATAACAAGATCAGCAGTCACCAGGGTTTCAGAGAGAAAAGAGAAGGATGAATAGATGGAACCCAGGGCCTTTTTAAGACAGAAGAATATTCTACATGATACTGTAATTATGGATATTATATACATTTGTCCAAACACAAAGAAATGTACAATACAAAGAATGAGCCCTAATGTAAACTATGCACGTTATTTCATAATAATTATCTACTTGCTCAACTTTTGTAACAAATGTATCACACTAATGCAATATGTTAATTACCAGAGAAAATGTAGGATGGCAGAGGAAGACAGGGCATATAGAAACTCTATACTTCCTGTACAGTGTTTCTGTAAACCTGAAACTAATCTAAAAATAAAGCCTATTAATAATAAAGTTAAATATATACACATAGGGGTCTATAGCAGAGCTTACATCATAGTATTTTAAACAAATATTAACCCCAGAAATGGACCCTAGTGAAATATTCTCCAGTATCCCCAGATAAAATTAGATGTTTTAGAAATAAACAGCACAAATAAATTGATGACATCAAATGACAAACTAGACAGATTTTGAAATAAAGAAATCTCGATGCAGGAATAAAATTTTTTATGAAAATTCAGATATACACATTTTGTACAGAAAATTGTAATTGAAATAATAATGGCCTAAAATGAAAAGTTATAATGTATCGTATTTCTCTTGGAAAACTTCCTCATATTAATATCTGATCGATAAATAATATTCTTTCAAAGAATAGATGGTAATTACTGATTCTAAACAAGATAATTTTTGTAAAATAAATCTGAAAATATCAAATGACATAAGTACTTAAAATATAACAGAAAATATTGAAAATGTATTTGTTCAATGAAATTCAATTACTATGATTTATTGATGAAAAATACTTTTCTTATATTTCTTATTAAAGTGATTGTATTCTTTACATAGAATCTAATTTTTCTTTGGTTTCATGAGTAGGATAAAATTCCTAGAACACACAAAAGCGTCTAATAAAGCCAGAAATAAAGGCTAAAATTGCCCCAAACTAGGTAACGCTCAACAAGAAAATTAAAATTTTGTGAAACTGTCTTCTTTAATCAAAGTGCGGTATTTCCCCACTTCCCTCACCCACCCCTTTCCCATTTCTATTAAATATCTGCTCCTATAAAACCCACCCTTGGAAATTAATGCACAGTTGAGTGGCCTATTTACTGTCATTCATTCTGCTGTGAGAGTGTTAGTATTTGTTCCAATTTAAACATTTGCTTGCAAATCACATAACTATGACATTATCACATTCAGTTGGATGTTTTCCTTCTCTTGGGTACACTATTGCGATAGAATTCAGGTAAGTTCAATATCCCTTTACTGAGTACCTCCTATATAAAAGACAATGTGCCGGGGGCTGAGTAAACACATTACTACTGCAGAATTTGCCTGCAGCAGACAATGAGGCTGCACCCCTGTTGACCCCTTTATGTTGCAGCTCTATTTTCCCAGTGGAACATCCGGCCCTGTGCTTAGACTATACTATGCATTCAGACCCCACGTCTTCAACATAAGAAGGTTGTTGATCTTTAACATAGATGTCAAACATTAGTTTTATTGTTATCATTTGTAATGACAAAGTTTGGTAGGAATGACTCAATTAATTTCTGGTTCTTTGGGCCCTTCCCCTGGCAAAGCTAATCCTTCCCCAAGAAGCTGCAGGTAGGATGTAGATATATGAGGCGTTCTACACAAATTGCCCCCTTGTTTGTTTCATTTCAACACATGCAAAATACTAAGTCTAAATGCATTCTCCTTTGAAAGGACGTAAATTGTGCATATATACAAACTTTAGGTGGTTTCTACCAAGATAATCTCTGTATTGAAGGATCAATTAATTGAAAACTTCAGCCTTCCTGACTCTCTAAGAATTTGCCTCAGTGATTACTGGGTAATCGAGGACTCAGATGAATCTGAAATCACTGATATGCAGCCATTCTTTTAGTCTAGCTCTCAGAATCCATGGTCAGGAACCTTGTGTTGATTCTCTGGATCGATCTAATTGTTCTGTTCCTGGCTCTTCATATTCTTCTCACACATCCTTACATCCCTAAACACATCTACTCTACTCTGTTACTACCCTATCTCTCTCTGTGTCTCTCAATCTCCCTCCCTGTCTCTCAATCTCTCTCTCTCTCTCTCTCTCTCTCTCTCTCTCTCTCTCTCACACACACACACACACACACACACACACACTTTAAAAATTTGTCCAAGCAGGTCCATTTCAGTTATTGATAATGTGTATAGTTCCTTTTCTCTTTCTAGCATGGGAAGGGAGATGATTAATCTCCAGAGAAACTTTCTTCCCACCTTCATCATCTCGTTTCTCACACTTGCTAATCACTTTTTTTGGTATTCTCTATTAGTTCTAAGGGAGCCAGTGTTCATCTGTGACCACACCACGCTACACCCACAACCACCCGAAGGAAGCTTTATTCTAAGGATGACTTAATATCTAAGGGAAAGCTAATTTCTATTCACATGAGGATTTATTGGATCCTAAAATCAAACAATCTTATATGTACATGGAAAAGACTCAACCCCCTGGCATTCCTTATATGATTCATCATAAAAACCTTCAGCTTTGACCTCTCTGCTACCTTGTATGCTATTAATTCGTTAGCAGGTAAACATCTATTGAGTCGGTTTAAATTTTACAAAATAATACAGAGAGATAGATGTATGAAATGAATGTTTTTCAAATAGACGTTAAAACTCTAATTCCAGGGCACCTGGGTGGCTTAGTCAGTTAAGTGCCCAACTCTTGATATCAGCTCAGATTGTTATCTCAAAGTTGTGATCTCTTGAGATCGGACCCCGTGTCAGGCTCTGCACTGACAGTGCAAAGCCTCCTTGGCATTCTCTCTCTCCTCCCCTCCCACATGCGCTCGTGCATGCTCTCTCTCTCTCTCTCTCTCAAAATAAATACAGAAACTAAAACCCAAAATAACTCTAATTCTACTCAAGGTGGACTTCTACTTCTTACTTTTGTTGGATGATAATAGATTTTCTTCTTTTAGTTGGTTGTATAAACTTCATTTCAGAGGTATGAAGTTCTGATTGTAAATGAGCCAAAAAAAAAAATCTGCAGTTTAAATCCCTTAGTCTTTAAAGGGCTTTTAAAATCCAAAGATTTTGTTTGTTGGGTTTCTTTGTTTGATTTGTTGTTTAAATCAAACTCATCATGGCTGACTAAAGAACATGCCAACATCCCTGACTAAGTATATCCCTGTCGTTAATTCTCATGATTAACTAACTCCCCATACCTTCACAAAGGTCCTTAGTGGGAGGTCAGTATTCTTAGTTTGCTACCATTACGTCTTAAATCACCTTCAATCAAGGTCTCCTTTGGGTAATACCACTCATGTACATCACCTTCCATCCCTCAGTGCTTAAGACCAATCTATCCTGTATTCTCATTGGTCAATACAGTCCTAAAATTGTTGTCTACCCACCTCATTCTTTTATCTGTGCCTATGTATCAGCCAACAAATTCTTTTAGAATTTTTCTGT